>NC_091986.1:131971319-132261594 GCF_044704955.1 Pristiophorus japonicus | reverse complement strand
GAGGTCCTGATATGCACGCGCTGCGACGCGCAGCCAGTGGAGGTCTCAGGACCGGGAACTCGTGTGGGCGCAGCAGGAACAGGTAGGTGCTCATCTTTTTTAACTTTTTTACCAGATCGCCCGGTAAGCAGCCGACCGGGATTTCTGGGCCATGGCGTTTGTGAAACAAGCACCTTCGTCAATTTCCCCATGTACCTCCTGAAGCATCAGCAGACATGGCAGGATTCCCCAAAGTTTAAGATGCTATAGATTGCACACATGTAGTTCTATGTACTCCTGCCCACAATGCTGTAGCCTTCATGAATCATAAGAGATTCCACTCCCATCAATGTGAGGCTAATCTGTAACCATCTGCAATAGATCCTGCAATTCATCGCCTGCTTTCAAGCAGCTGCAATGATGCCTTTATCTCATTTTGGTCATTGATTTATCCGTTATTTGACCCTGGGCAACAAACTTGACTTCTTGGAGACCAAGGCTGTGAGCCTAGCTTATTACATCTGTGTGATATCCATATACACCTGGAGAATATAGAATGGCCGCTGCCATTACACGCACCACGTGTCCTGCGACCCACCGAGAAGCAAAGATGGAGCGGGGTGTAGCTAAAAAGCACGAGCGGGTCCCCAGTGTCTGCCCTCAGCCAAGGACCAATACCTGGGAGAGTGAAGCATTTCCTCAAGTTTCTTACTTTTACTCTCCACATCTCGGATTTCGCACCATCTCTCCTAAAGGCACTGCTCAGTGCCGAGCTTACAGTTCACATCTCACTGTAGTTATCTAGGCTCATACAGCAGTGCTTGGTCTCCAGTCGTCTTGGACCCCCTTGCCACTGGGCCAAGACCTCGCTCTGCTAAGCCCGTGTGGTAGCCAGTGTGCAATGGCCACCTCACATTAAAAGAACACACGCACAGGCATCTTCCACCTCTCAAAATTAAATTCGGGACCTGCAATGTCAGGGCCCTCATGAATAACTCCAATAGCGACAGGCCGGAACACCGCACCGCCATTGTTGCCTGGGAACTTAGATGCTTCGATGTCGACATTGCTGCCCTAAGCGAGACCCGGCGGGCAAGGGAAGGCCAGCTCAAAGAACAAGGTGGAGGTTACACCTTCTTCTGGAAAGGAAAACCTGAGGAAGAACGCCGCCTCCACGGAGTCGGTTTCGCCATCAAGAACAAGCTGGTCGACCCCATCAGAAACTCCCACTGCGGGATTAGCGAACATCTCATGACTCTCCGACTCATCCTATCCCGGAACCAATGCGCCAGTTATCAGTGTGTACGCCCCAACACTCGACGCAACAGATGAGGCCAAAGAGGGATTTTACTCCAGCCTCGAAAAATCCTTGTCCCGCGTACCTACGGACGACAAACTATCCTCCTTGTTGAATTTAATGCCAGGGTTGGGAAGGACACAGGCCTCTGGGGAGGAGTGATCGGCAGAAAAAAAGGGAAAACGTAGGGAAAACCAATTCCTGTGATACCCTACTCCTGACAAAATGCCTCGAACACGACATTGTCATCACTAACACCTTGTTCCGCCAGAGGGACAAGTACAAGGCATCGTGGCACACCCTCGTTCCAAACACTGGCACCTGCTTGACTACGTCATCATTCGAGCCAGGGATTGCAAGGATGTGTGCATCACCTGCGCCATGACAGGAGCTGCCGACTGCTGGACAGATCAACGGCTAATCCGTTCCGTCATCAACATCAATATAGCCCCAAAGTGGTGACGGCAGCAGAAGCGGTGCCACAGAAAAATCAACGCCAGGGCACTCAAAGACGCAGCGAAGAGAGCCTTATACAGCCAGCACCTCACTGCTAACCTGGCGACACTTGATGACCCTGAGACGCAGAATGCCAACAGCGCTTGGTCGGCCCTCCAGGCCACCATAACCTGTGCCTGCGAAGAGACGCTCGGTTACTCAACCAGGAAACACCAGGACTGGTTTGATCAGGAAGTCCAAGAGCTAATAAATCGCAAGAGCAGGGCATTTATGAAGCGAAAACAACAACCCAACTCGGGAGCATCAAAGCAGTTTTTCAGACGGATTAAGGCCGAGGTCCAACATAAAACCTGTGACCTAAAGAATAGATGGTGGGCGGAGAAAGTTCAGTAGATTCAGCAGCTGGCCGACAGCCATGATGTGTGAGGATTCTTCACCGCAGTCAAGTCCACCTACGGCCCAAGCACCCAAGGCCCCACCCCACTGCTGACCACGAACGGGGAGACACTCATCAAGGACACCGAGGCAATCAAGACCCACTGGAAGGAACACTTTGAAGATCTCTTTAATCGAGATCTGCCTTTATCACGAGTGTCCACGACTTCATCCCATAGCATGACACCTGCCACCATCGCAGGAAAACCTCAGCCCTGCATGAGGTAGAAAAGGCCATCCGTCAGCTCAAGAACAACAAGGCATCGGGAGCGAATGGAAACCCCACTGAGGCACTAAAGTATGGCAGAGAGGCACTAGTGGTACGAATGCATCACCTCATCTCTCTCATCTGGAAGGAGGAGAGCATGCTGGGAGATCTCAGAGATGCAGTAATCGTGACCATCTTTTAAAAAAGGGACAAATCCGACTGCAGCAAGTACAGAGGAATCTCCCTGTTATTAGCCAATGGGAAGGTCATCACTAGAATCCTCCTCAATCGTCTTCTCCCTGTGGCTGAGGAGCTCCTCCCGGAGTCACAGTGCGGATTCCGTCCTCTACGGGGTACAACGGACATGATCTTTACGGCGCAGCAGTTGCAAGAGAAATGCAGGGAACAGCACCAACCCTTGTACATGGCCTTCTTTGACCTTACTAAGGCCTTTGACACTGTTAACCGCGAGGGACTATGGAGTGTCCTCTTCTGTTTCGGCTGCCCCAAAAAGTTTGTCGCCATCCTCCGCCTGCTCCACGATGACACGCAAGCCATGATCCTGACCAATGGATCCACCACAGACCCAATCCACATCCGGACCGGGGGCAAGCAGGACTGCGTCATTGTGCCAATCCTCTTCTCGATCTTCCTCGCTGCAATGTTCCACCTCACACTCAACAAGCTCCCCGCTGGACTAGAACTAAACTATAGAACCAGTGGGAACTTGTTCAATCTTTGTTGCCTCCAGGCCAGATCCAAGACCATCCCATCCTCTGTCATCGAATTACAGTACACGGACGACGCTTGTGTCTGCGCACATTCAGAGGCTGAACTCTAAGTCATAGTCAACATCTTCACTGAGGCGTACGAAAGCATGGGCCTTACAGTAAACATCTGTAACACAACGGTCCTCCACCAACCTGACCCCGCCACACAGCACTGCCCCCCCGTCATCAAGATCCATAGCACAGCCCTGGACAACGTGGACCACTTTCCATACCTCGGGAGCCTATTATCAGTAAGGGCAGGCATCGATGACGAGGTTCAACACCGCCTCCAGTGTACCAGCGCAGCCTTCGGCTGTTTGAGGAAGAAAGTGTTCGAAGATCAGGCCCTCAAATCTGGCACCAAGCTTATGATCTACAGAGCTGTAGTGATACCCGCCCTCCTGTATGGCTCAGAGACATGGCCCATATACAGAAGACACCACAAATCACTGGAGAAATACCACCAGCGTTGTTTCCGCAAGATCCTGCAAATCCCCGAAGAGGACAGACGCACCAACATTAGTGTCCTCGATCAGGCCAACATCCCCAGCATCGAAGCACTGAACACACTCGACCAGCTCCGTTGGGCGGGCCACATTGTTCACATGCTTGACGCAAGACTCCCAAAGCAAGCGCTCTATTCAGAACTCCTACACGGCAAGCGAGTCCCAGGTGGGCAGATGAAATGTTTCAAGGACACCCTCAAAGCCTCCTTGATAAAATGCGACATCCACACCGACACCTGGGAATCCCTGGCCAAAGACCGCCCTAAGTGGATGAAGAGCATCCGGGAGGGCACTGAGCACCTCGAGTTTCGTCACCGAGAGCATGCAGAAAACAAGTGCAGGCAGCAGAAGGAGCGTGCGGCAAACCAGACTCCCCACCCACCCTTTCTTTCAATGACTGTCTGTCCCACCTGTGACAGAGACTGTTCAGTCTGCTAATAACTCACTTTTAGAGTGGAAGCAAGGCTTCCTCAATTTCAAGGGACTGCCTATGATGATATACACCTGATAAATGATGAGTTCGATCCTTCTATCGGAGTGTTATTGAGCAGATCATTGGAGTCTTGGTCTCGCCTCCCTCATCCTACTGATGTGATGCTCTGAGGGACAAGGCTTGGCATGTGGTCTGAGAGATGGCAGTATCAGCCAAGTAGACTGCAGTCATTGATATTCCACTGCATCTCTGGTCCCAGTTATCTGCCTTTAGGATGGCTAGCCTAATGTCAGATATCAGATATTGACAGCCTTGAGAGATGGCAGTCACTACAGTCTGAAAGCTATGATTAATACTGCCCTCCAATCTGTCCCTTATTGTCTCCAGTGTTGCAGTATGTGCTTCCACAGTGGTGGAAGAACTAAGACGTCCCTGACTGCTCCTTAGCTTAGACTTTCAGGACTTTCAAGCTTGGCATGAAAGCTCTGAAATCTTCAACTACCAAAATTACCTGGATTCTGGGGAGATCCCAGCGGATTGGAAAACCGCAAATGTAATGCCCTATTTATAGACGAGGCAGATAGAAAGCAGGATACGATAGACCAGTTAGCCTAACATCTGACCTTGGGAAAATGCTGGAGTCCATTATTAAGGAAGCAGTAGCAGGACATTTGGAAAAGCATAATTCAATCAAGCAGAGCCAGCATGGTTTTATGAAAGGGAAATCATGTTTGACAAATTTGCTGGAGTTCTTTGAGGATGTAACGAGCAGGGTGGATAAGGGGGAATCAGTGGATGTGGTCTATTTGGATTTCCAGAAGTCATTTGATAAGGTGCCACATAAAAGGTTACTACACAAGATAAAAGTTCATGGGGTTGGGGGTAATATATTAGCATGGATAGAGGATTGGCTAACCAACAGGAAACAGAGAGTTGGAATAAATGGGTCATTTTACGGTTGGCAAACCGTAATAGTGGGTTGCCAGAGGGATCGGTGCTAGGGCCTCAACTATTTACAATCTATATTAATGACTTGGATGAAGGGACCGAGTGTAATGTAGCCAAGTTTGCTGATGATACAAAGATGGGTGGGAAAGCAAGTTGTGAGGTGGACACAAAAAATCAGCAAAGGGATATAGACAGGCTAAGTGAGTAGCAAACATTTGGCAGATGGAGTATAATGTGAGAAAAAATAGAAAAGCAAATTATAATTTAAATGGAGAAAAATTGCAAAATGCTGCAGTACAGAGGGACCTGGGGGTCCTTGTGCATGAAACACAAAAGGTTAGTACACAGGTACAGCAAGTAATCAGGAAGGCAAATGGAATGTTGGCCTTTATTGCAAGAGGGATAGAGTATAAAAGCAGAGAAGTCTTGTTGCAACAGTACAGGGTGTGGCCAAACCTAGAGTACTGTGTACAGTTTTGGTCTCTGTATTTAAGGAAGGATATACTTGCATTGGAGGCTGTCCAGAGAAGGTTCACTAGGTTGATTCCGGAGATGAGGGGATTGACTAATGAAGATAAGTTGAGTAGGTTGGGCCCATTCTCATTGGAGTTCAGAAGAATGAGAGATGATCTCATCGAAACATATAAGATAATGAGGGGGCTCGATAAGGTAGATGCAGAGAGGATATTTCCACATAGGGGAAACTAAAACTAGGGGACATAGTCTCAGAATAAGGGGCTGTCCATTTAAAAATGAGATGAGGAGGAATTTCTTCTCTTGTAAATCTGTGGAATTCTCTGCCCCAGAGAGCTGCAGAGGCGGAGATAGACAGATTTTTGAGCGAAAAAGGAATAGAGATTTATGGGGAACTGGCAGGGAAGTGGAGCTGAGTCCATGATCAGATCAGTCATTATCTTATTAAATGGCAGATCAGGCTCGAGGGACCAAATGGCCTACTCCTGCGCTTATTTCTTATTTTCTTATGTTCTTAACTTCAGCTCATCACATTTTTCTTGTTGAATAACAGTTTGGCCATCTTCACATTCCGCAGACCATAAGTATAAAGCAATTTTCAAAACTGACTGCAGGTCTTGATGGAAAATTAGTCTAAAGCACATAAATAGAAAACAAGAGCTCTCCTCAGATCCTCAATCATAAAGACATCTTTTATATCCTTTGCCTTTCTGTCTCTTTCTGGTGTATTGAAACTAATGGTGCTACATATACTATTGCATGGTTGTGAGGAAACCCGGGCATACATGTTTGCCTTTTGCTCTCCTAGGACAGAGTAATTAAAATTCATAGGTTCATGAATTGGGCATGTATCTGAATTTTCAATCAAGCAGATTCCATGCTTCAGTAGGGAGTAGTGCTCACTGAGAGTCACCCATTAGTATTGAAAATCACATGCTGCATTCCCACAATTTCTCACAAAGTACTCACTGTGAGAACTACTCCCCACTGGGAGCATGGGAACAGCTTATATATATATACAGACAGTTCATATTCTGCACTGGGAGCATTAAAAACTAGAATTTGCACCAATATTGAAGGGTTTTGGGTCCACAAAATCTCTGCAATTTCATTTTTTTTCGACTATTAAATCAATAATGAACCTTATTTTCCTTTCTCCAGTGTCAGACTTGGCTCAATAGTGGTACTCCTGCCTCTAATCCGTGAAGGTTGTGGGTTTAAACTGCATTCCATGACTTGAGCACATAAACTTGGGCTGAAGCTTTAATGCAGTACTGAGGGAGTGCTGCACTGTTGGAGGTAACATCTATTATATGAAATGTTAAAATCAGGCCCCACCTCACCTGCCTGCACAGATGAATGTAGAAGGTCACCTGACACAATTTGAAGAACAGCAGGAAAGTTCTCCTGGTGTCCAACATTTATCCTTCAAACAACATTGCCAAAAACAATTAACTGGTCATTCATCTCATTGCTTTTTGTGAGATTTTGCTGTTTGCAGATTTACTGTCGTATTTGCTTACAAGGTAAGTGGCCACATTTTAAAAGTAATTAATTGGCTGTGAAGCACTTTTGGACATCCTGGTAACAACAACAACTTTTATTTATATAGCACCTTTAACGTAGTAAAACGTCCCAAGGCGCTTCACAGCAGTGTTACAAGACAGAACAGATAAATTTGACAAAGAGCTGCAAAAGAAGAAATTAAGGTAGATGACTAAAATCTCGGTTAAAGAGGTAGGTTTTAAGGAGTGTCTTAAAGGAGGAAAGAGAGTTAGAGAGGCAGAGAGATTTAGGGAAGGAGTTCCAGAGCTTGGGGCCCAAACAGCTGAAGGCACGGCCACTGATGGTTGAGCAGTTGTAATGAGGTATGTTCAAGAGGGCAGAATTTGAGGAGCGCAGACATCTTGTGGGGTTGTGAGGCTGAAAGGGATTACAGAGCTAGGGAGCGCAAGGCCATGGAGTGATTTGTAAACAAGGATGAGAATTTTGAAATTGAGGTGTTGTTTAACCGGGAGCCAATGTAGGTCAGAAAGCACAGGGGTGATAGGTGATCATGACTTGGTGCAGGTTAGGACATGGGCT
Source organism: Pristiophorus japonicus (assembly GCF_044704955.1). Lineage (NCBI taxonomy): Eukaryota > Metazoa > Chordata > Chondrichthyes > Pristiophoridae > Pristiophorus > Pristiophorus japonicus. The sequence goes on along the minus strand of NC_091986.1, from coordinate 132,254,003 downwards.
GCTGAGTTTTAGATGACCTCAAGTTTATGTAGTGTAGAATGTGGGAGGCCAGCCAGGAGTGAGTTGGAGTAGTCAAGTCTAGGGGTAACAAAGACATGGATGAGGGTTTCAGCAGCAGAAGAGCTGAGGCAGGGGCGGAGGCTGGCAATGTTATGGAGGTGTTAAAAGGCGGTCTTAGTTATGCTGCGGATATGTGGTTGAAAATTCATTTCAGAGTCAAATGTGACACCTAGATTGCGAACAGTCTTGTTCACCCTCAGATTGATGCTCGGAAGAGGGATGGAGTCAGTGATTAGGGAACGCAGTTTGTGGCGGGGACCAAAGATAAAGGCTTCGGTCATCCCAGTATTTACTTGGAGAAAATTTCTGCTCATCCAGTATTGGATGTCGGACAAGCAATCTGACAATTTAGATACCAAGCAAGGTTGAGAGAAGTGGTGGAGAGGTAGAGCTGGGTGTCATCAGCGTACATGTGGAAACTAACTCCATGTTTTCGGATGATATCCGCCAAGGGGCAGCATATTGATGAGAAATAGGAGGGGTCCTTGGGGGACACCAGAGGTAACGATGCGGGAGTGGGAAGAGAAGCCATTATAGGAGATTTTCTGGCTGCGATTCGATAGATAAGAATGGAACCAGGCAAATGCAGTCCCAACCAGCTGGACGATGGTGGAGAGGTGTTGGAGGAGGAGGGAGTGGTCAACTATGTCAAAGACTGCAGACAGGTCCAGAAGGACGAGGAGGAATAGTTAACTTTTGTTTACTTTTTATAACATGAAAGACAAGATGCAAATGTTACCTCTTCCTTATTTTCCATAAAATAATTAAAAGCTCTAGCTCACTTGGCCAAAAGCTGGTGGAAACTGCAGTAGTTGGGGACCTCCAGCTGCTTTGTATGTGCTGCGACATATAGACTGCAACCTATTTTTCAAAAGTCAGCTAACGTGACTATTTTTGGGATGGGCTCATGCCAGAATCCCACCAGGAATTGGTGATTTGTGCCCAGGGGTGGGAAACCTCTTGCTGCTGCAGGGTGAGGCTGCACAAGGCAAGAAGAATTTGCCATGGCACCAAGGCAGTGTCTGGTCACCATTGTGCTAATCTTAACAACAGTGAACTCCAGTCCGACTGCTGAAGTGTGCAATGCCAGTGGCCAGGCAGTAATGTGCTCACATGATCCTGCTATGTCTCACAAGCAAACTCTCGAGCCAATTCCCACAGACACCTGTATGTGTGTCAGTAAGACAGCAGGGCCAGACTGCCCAGGTGGCAGCACTGGAGATCCAGTTTGCTGTTCTGAGAATGTAGACATCAGGAGAAGCCACTACAGTCCTAAAAGGTTCATATGGACAATCAGCAGCCAACTATCTCATACACGATAGCATCTCACTAGGAATATTAGGTTAGACATACTTAAAGCAGCATGTGGTGGCAACAAAACATAAGTATGATTGTGTCATGATATAATGTTATATGGTTAGTTACAGAGGAAAATGAAAGACAAATATTTGTTGCCTAAGATGATGTTCTATAGGTTAGAAATGGGTATGTTAAGATGTGGATATCTATCCAGTTGATAATGGGCATGGTAAATGGTTAGGAATAAGCAGGGGGATAATGTTGCATAGTGTGTATCTACAGTGGGGGGCCATAGATTCTTAGAAGAAAGATTTCACTATGAGAGGTGGTCGCAGTGGCTGGGAAATCCAGAAATGTCGATAACACAGAAGTTCTACTGATTTTAATGGTAGGACCTCATTTGAATTTTATTTCATCATTTCCAGGCCAGATTGAGAGGCTGTCTGGTAGGAGAGCCTTTGCTGGAAGTCTGCATCCGGGGCTGAAGTGATTGTGGGTGGAGCTGAAGTAATCGCGGGGGGTGATTGTGGGTGGGTGCGGAGATTGTGGGTCGGGAGGAGTTGAAATCATCACGGGGGAAGGTCGGGGGATTGCAGGAAGGGAAGCATGTTTGTTTGGAGGGTTGGGGCAGAAGTACTCTTGCTCCTCTTGGCCCACAAGCAGTGCTGGAAAGGCAGTGCAACAGCACCACAGAATTTGTGGGTTCCTGGCTTTGCATATATAGGTGTCTGTTTCAGGAGATGTTCAAATATCTAAGTTGCAATTTCAGCTGTCTTGAGTGCCAGTTCTTAACCCCTCCTCCTATGCCTCCAGCAACTACAAATAGAGACATGTGCCATCAGGAATACCTATAGTTGTAAAATAATGTGATCTGTAACAAATACAGCTGTACATATAGGGCTAGACTTTCCACTGCTGTCTATCGTCCAAAAAATGGGCAATATTCCAGCGATGTTCGGTGTCTCAGCCTTACCGATCACTGGAACATCGTCCATTTTTTGGATAGCGATTTTCCACTCAACGATAGGCCAGCGATGTGAAATGGGCATTGCAAAAGGTCAGCGATGTTATGTGCGCCCAACGAACGGCCAGCGATGTGGAAGTCAAAAGCTTCCCTAGCAACGGTCTTCTGCGCATGCAATTTTTTTTCGGTTGACAGCCTTTCCCGTGTTTCGGGAGGTCAGGGGTGATCTACATATGCGCAGAAGGCTGTTTGTGGTGGGGGAGAGAGAGAGAGAGAGAGAGAAGGAGGAGAGCGAAAGCAGTGGAGGAAAGAGAATGATTAAATGAGGAAAAAGAGAGAAAGAAGTGCATTGTTTTGAAAAAAAGATAATATTGATAGAAGATAATATTAATATTAATAATAAGCCAAAGTAAGGAAAATTTTAAAAGGTACATACAAAACGCAAATTATATACAATGTCCTCCTCGTCGGAGAGTGCAGAGGAGGGTCGCAAAAGGACAAACCCCTTCTCAGATGAAGCGAACGAGGCCCTTGTTGAGGTGGTGTACGCTAGGTGGGGCGAGTTAACCCGGGGTGGCAGTGGGAAGCCTCCACCCCGGGCTTATAGGAAAATATGGGTGGAGATTTCAGACGTCATCTCATCGGCTTCCCACGAGGCGAGGGGAGCCGACCAATGCCACAAGCATTGGAACAGCCTGGTTCCGTCAGCAAGAGTAAGTACAGATTTTATATTGTATTGATGAACATTGTAATTATAATTTTAATATTAAATCTCCTGGATTGAAATATATTTTGTACATAGTGGGACACTTTTGTACATCAGCTCCTGACATTGCCAACCTCAATGGAGATTGTATTAGAGAGAGATATGTTTGTGTCAATCATTAGCTCCTATCCCTGATATTTGTTATAACTGTGAAAATGTCTGTCCATGATAGTACCTATACCATAGAGATTATGCCATGCACTTTGAAACTTTTACAGAGGAAGATATCGAACAGGGCACATCAGAGGCGCACGGGAGGGGGGCCTGCTGCCTTACAGCCGCTAAGTGAAATCGAGGAGCGTGCTGCGACTTTGATTGGGAGCCACAGTCAAGCGGCCACCTCCCGTGGTGCTGCAGAGCCCTCGGATTTGTCACGTGAGTAATGTGTCAAGCAGTGTTAAAGTAATGTAACATCATTTCATGACAATATACAAATGTACAGTACTCTTAATCTGTCGATTTCAGACTAATCCTGCCTCCTCCTTGTTACTCAATTCCGCATAGATGTACTACCATATGTACTAACATATGATGCTTTGTTATGTAACGTCTCTTGGTCTCATTTATTGTAGCAGTGATGCTCCTCCTTCGTATACCAGCGCAGCGCAAGAATGTGTACCCTTCTGTTCTAATAAGCTCAATAAGCTCAATTGTGTTTTGCAGGTCCCACAACACCAATGTGCAGACCGGAACCTGAACCTGAACCTGCATCGTTGAAGGTGGTCCTCACCATGGGTGGGGAGGAGGAGGAGGAGGATGATACCACCGAGCCTGAGGAAGAGGAGGAAGTGAAAACGGAGGAGGATGCCCCAGCATCCCTCTGCCTCTGCTTGATTCACCTGTAAGACCTGCAACATGCATTGTTGGCGGGACACGATGTGATGTGATGCCGCAGAATACAAACGCCAGCACACAATTCCTTCTGACTTGGAAGGCGATCCCCCGCTTCACCTTCCCCTCCTACACCCCCCCAACAGGCGATCGCACCAGCAGTTCCCCCACCACGGCAGGAAGTCTTGCCGTTGGCAGTTACATGCCCGCAACGTCTCAGTGCCAACCGGGGACCAAATTGGGGCTAAAGTACGAGGAGGCCGAGGATCTGGAGGGAAATGTGGCTGCAGGTGATGTGTTAATTGTTATTGATATTGTTAATGTTTATTATTGTTGCTGTTACTGGTTTACTGTTGTAGTTTGGTTTGAGGAGGTTGGGTGGGAGGGTGGGTGGTTGGGTTGTTGGGTTGTTATTGTTGTTAAAATATAAATTTTATTTGAGTAAAATGTTTTTATTACATTTTATAATTTGCAATTATTGTGCATTTTCTTCTAATAACATAATGTATTAATGTAAACAATGGCCTACCAGACCGGGCAAGGATGTAACGTAACTCAACGCAAACGCAAACACAACCATTGTTTTGCGATAACTGTAACTGTAACTGTGACTATCCACAATGTAAATTCATGCAAAGCATTCATTTATGAGCTGCAACAGTTTTGCAGCTGTGTAACTCCCATGGGGTTTTTCCAGTCTTGTGGGTGGGCATGGGTTCATCGCCAGGTTGATTGTCCTCCCCGTGGTGGTGGTGGTGGTAGTGGCGGTGGCCGCCGCCGTCACCATCATCCTCGTCTATCTCTTCCGCCTCCAATCCTTCTTGAGGTGGACCGGCAGCCCCATCTGGCAAATGTTGTCCTCTCCTTACAGCCAGGTTATGTAACATGCAACACACCACAATAAACTCAGCAACCTGGTCAGGATGGTACTGTAGGCTGCCTCCAGAGTGGTCCAGGCATCTGAAGTGCTACCTTAGGACTCCAATTGTCTTTTCGACGATGTTGCGTGTAGCTATGTGGCTTTCGTTGCAATGCTTTTCGGCTTCAGTAACGGGATTACGCGGGGGTCATGAGCCAGCAGGCAAGGCCATATCCTTTATCCCCCAGCATTCAACAGTGACCTTGTGGCTGACTGTCAAACAGGTCAGAGACAGCATTCTTATGAAGGATGTGTGCATCATAGATGCTGCCTAGAAAATTAGCATTAACTGCCATGATAATATGGTTGTGGTCGACAACGAGCTGCACATTCAGCGAGTGAAATCCCTTTCGGTTATGAAATACCTCCGCATTCTGTAAAGGTGATTTCAGGGCGATGTGCGTGCAGCCTATTGCTCCCTGCACGTTGGGGAAGTTTAGCGATTCATGAGAAACCCAAAGCTCTCCCGGTCTGTGCCTCCCTGGTCACAGAGAAGCTTATAAAGTCCATGCTGCAAGCGCGAAGGGCTTGAGTCACCTGTCGAATGGAGCAGTGTAAGAACATAACATAAGAATTAGGAACAGGCGTAGGCCATCTAGCCTCTCGAGCCTGCTCTGCCATTCAACAAGATCACGCCTGATCTGGCCGTGGACTCAGCTCCACTTACCCGCCCGCTCCCCATAACCCTTAATTCCCTTATTGGTTAAAAATCTATCTATCTGTGACTTGAATACATTCAATGAGCTAGCCTCAACTGCTTCCTTGGGCAGAGAATTCCACAGATTTACAACACTCTGGGAGAAGAAATTCCTTCTCAACTCGGTTTTAAATTGGCTCCCCCGTATTTTGAGGCTGTGCCCCCTAGTTCTAGTCTCCCCTACCAGTGGAAACAACCTCTCTGCCTCTATCTTGTCTATCCCTTTCATTATTTTAAATGTTTCTATAAGATCACCCCTCATCCTTCTGAACTCCAACGAGTAAAGACCTAGTCTACTCAATCTATCATCATAAGGTAACCCCCTCATCTCCGAAATCAGCCGAGTGAATCATCTCTGTACCCCCTCCAAAGCCAGTATATCCTTCCTTAAGTAAGGCGACCAAAACTGCATGTAATACTCCAGGTGCGGCCTCACCAATACCCTATACACTTGCAGAAGGACGTTCCTGCTTTTGTACTCCATCCCTCTCGCAATGAAGGCCAACATTACATTCACTTTCCTGATTGCCTGCTGCACCTACAAAATAACTTTTTGGGATTCATGCACAAGGACCCCCAGGTCCCTCTGCAACGCAGCATGTTGTAATTTCTCCCCATTCAAATAGTATTCCCTTTTACTGTTTATTTTCCCAAGGTAGATGACCTCACACTTTCCGACATTGTATTCCCTCTGCCAAACCTTAGCCCATTTGCTTAACCTATCTAAATATCTTTGCAGCCTCTCTGTGTCCTCTACACAACCCGCTTTCCCACTAATCTTTGTGTCATCTGCAAATTTTGTTACACTACACTCTGTCCCCTCTTCCAGGTCATCTATGTATATTGTAAACAGTTGTGGTCCCAGCACCGATCCCTATGGCACACCACTAACCACCGATTTCCAAACCGAAAAGGACCCATTTATCCCGACTCTCTGCTTTCTGTTAGCCAGCCAATTCTCTATCCATGCTAATACATTTCCACTGACCCCGCGTACATTTATCTTCTGCAGTAACCTTTTGTGTGGCACCTTATCGAATGCCTTTTGGAAATCTAAATACACCACATCCATCGGTACACCTCTATCCACCATGATCGTTCTTTCCTCAAAGAATTCCAGTAAATTAGTTAAACATGATTTCCCCTTCATGAATCCATGCTGCGTCTGCTTGATTGCACTATTCCTATCTAGATGTCCCGCTATTTCTTCCTTAATGATAGCTTCAAGCATTTTCCCCACTACAGATGTTAAACTAACCGGCCTACAGTTACCTGCCTTTTGTCTGCCCCCTTTTTTAAACAGAGGCGTTACATTAGCTGCTTTCCAATCCGCTGGTACCTCCCCAGAGTCCAGAGAATTTTGGTAGATTATAATGAATGCATCTGCTATAACTTCTGCCACCTCTTTTAATGCCCTGGGATGCATTTCATCAGGACCAGGGGACTTGTCTACCTTGAGTCCCATTAGCCTGTCCAGCACTACCCCCCTAGTGGTAGTGATTGTCTCCAGGTTCTCCCTTCCCACATTCCTGTGACCAGCAATTTCTGGCATGGTTTCTGTGTCTTCCACTGTGAAGACTGAAGCAAAATAATTGTTTAAGGTCTCAGCCATTTCCACATTTCCCATTATTAAATCCCCCTTCTCATCTTCTAAGGGACCAACATTTACTTTAGTCACTCTTTTCCGTTTTATATATCTGTAAAAGCTTTTACTATCCGTTTTTATGTTTTGCGCAAGTTTACCTTCGTAATCTATCTTTCCTTTCTTTATTGCTTTCTTAGTCATTCTTTGCTGTCGTTTAAAATTTTCCCAATCTTCTATTTTCCCACTAACCTTGGCCACCTTATACGCAGTGTGTGGCATGCTGAGAGATACCACAAATGTCACCAGATGAAGCCTGAAAGGAGCCCGATGTGTAGAAGGATAGTGCCACAGTAATCTTTATCTCAACGGGCAATGCGGTCCTGAAGGTGCTGGGAGGCTGCAGATCCCCCTTGATGAGCTGACATATCTCATCGATGATCTCCTTTCGGAAGCGCAACCTCCGAAGACATGCGATATCAGACAAGTTGAGGTAAGATTGCTTTTAGAAACATAGAAACATAGAAACATAGAAAATAGGTGCAGGAGTAGGCCATTCGGCCCTTCTAGCCTGCACCGCCATTCAATGAGTTCATGGCTGAACATTCAACTTCAGTACCCCATTCCTGCTTTCTCGCCATACCCCTTGATCCCCCTAGTAGTAAGGACCTCATCTAATTCCTTTTTGAATATATTTAGTGAATTGGCCTCAACAACTTTCTGTGGTAGAGAATTCCACGGGTTCACCACTCTCTGGGTGAAGAAGTTCCTCCGCATCTCGGTCCTAAATGGCTTACCCCTTATCCTTAGACTGTGACCTCTGGTTCTGGACTTCCCCAACATTGGGAACATTCTTCCTGCATCTAACCTGTCTAACCCCGTCAGAATTTTAAATGTTTCTATGAGGTCCCCTCTCATTCTTCTGAACTCCAGTGAATACAAGCCCAGTTGATCCAGTCTTTCTTGATAGGTCAGTCCCGCCATCCCGGGAATCAGTCTGGTGAACCTTCGCTGCACTCCCTCAATAGCAAGAATGTCCTTCCTCAGGTTAGGAGACCAAAACTGTACACAATACTCCAGTGCCCTGTACAACTGTAGCAACACCTCCCTGCCCCTGTACTCAAATCCCCTTGCTATGAAGGCCAACATGCCATTTGCTTTCTTAACCGCCTGCTGCACCTGCATGCCAACCTTCAATGACTGATGTACCATGACACCCAGGTCTCTTTGCACCTCCCCTTTTCCTAATCTGTCACCATTCAGATAATAGTCTGTCTCTCTGTTTTTACCACCAAAGTGGATAACCTCACATTTATCCACATTATACTTCATCTGCCATGCATTTGCCCACTCACCTAACCTATCCAAGTCGCTCTGCAGCCTCACAGCATCCTCCTCGCAGCTCACACTGCCACCCAACTTAGTGTCATCCGCAAATTTGGAGATACTACATTTAATCCCCTCATCTAAATTATTAATGTACAGTGTAAACAGCTGGGGCCCCAGCACAGAACCTTGCGGTACCCCACTAGTCACTGCCTGCCATTCTGAAAAGTACCCGTTTACTCCTACTCTTTGCTTCCTGTCTGACAACCAGTTCTCAATCCATGTCAGTACACTACCCCCAATCCCATGTGCTCTAACTTTGCACATCAATCTCTTGTGTGGGACCTTGTCGAACGCCTTCTGAAAGTCCAAATATACCACATCAACTGGTTCTCCCTTATCCACTCTACTGGAAACATCCTCAAAAAATTCCAGAAGATTTGTCAAGCATGATTTCTCTTTCACAAATCCATGCTGACTTGGACCTATCATGTCGCCTCTTTCCAAATGCACTGCTATGACATTCTTAATAATTGATTCCATCATTTTACCCACTACCGATGTCAGGCTGACCAGTCTATAATTCCCTATTTTCTCTCTCCCTCCTTTTTTAAAAAGTGGGGTTACATTGGCTACCCTCCACTCCATAGGAACTGATCCAGAGTCAATGGAATGTTGGAAAATGACTGTCAACGCATCCACTATTTCCAAGGCCACCTCCTTAAGTACTCTGTGATGCAGTCCATCAGGCCCTGGGGATTTATCGGCCTTCAATCCCATCAATTTCCCCAACACAATTTCCCGGCTAATAAGGATTTCCCTCAGTTCCTCCTCCTTACTAGACCCCCCGACCCCTTTTATAACCGGAAGGTTGTTCGTGTCCTCCTTCGTGAATACCGAACCAAAGTACTTGTTCAATTGGTCCGCCATTTCTTTGTTCCCCGTTATGACTTCCCCTGATTCTGACTGCAGCGGACCTGCGTTTGTCTTTACTAACCTTTTTCTCTTTACATATCTATAGAAACTTTTGCAATCCGTCTTAATGTTCCCTGCAAGCTTCTTCTCATACTCCATTTTCCCTGCCCTAATCAAACCCTTTGTCCTCCTCTGCTGAGTTCTAAATTTCTCCCAGTCCCCAGGTTCGCTGCTATTTCTGGCCAATTTGTATGCCACTTCCTTGGCTTTTATACTATCCCTGATTTCCCTTGATAGCCACGGTTGAGCCACCTTCCCTTTTTTATTTTTATGCCAGACAGGAATGTACAATTGTTGTAGTTCATCCATGCGGTCTCTAAATGTCTGCCATTGCCCATCCACAGTCAACCCGTTAAGTATCATTCGCCAATCCATCCCAGCCAATTCACGCCTCATACCTTCAAAGTTAGCCTTCTTTAAGGTCTCTGAATTAACTGTTTCTTTCTCCATCCCAATGCAGAATTCCACCATATTATGGTCACTCTTCCCCAAGGGGCCTCGCACAACGAGATTGCTAATTAATCCTCTCTCATTACATAACATCCAGTCTAAGATGGCCTCCCCCCTAGTTGGTTCCTCGACATATTGGTCTAAAAAACCATCCCTTATGCACTCCAGAAAATCCTCCTCCACCGTATTGCTTCCAGTTTGGTTAGCCCAATCTATGTGCATATTAAAGTCACCCATTATAACTGCTGCACCTTTATTGCACGCACCCCTAATTTCATGTTTGATGCCCTCCCCAACATCACTACTACTGTTTGGAGGTCTGTACACAACTCCCACTAACGTTTTTTGCCCTTTGGTGTTCTGCAGCTCTACCAATATAGATTCCACATCATCCAAGCTAATGTTCTTCCTAACTATTGCATTAATCTCCTCCTTAACCAGCAATGCTACCCCACCTCCTTTTCTTTTTATTCTATCCTTCCTGAATGTTGAATACCCCTGGATGTTGAGTTCCCAGCCCTGATCATCCTGGAGCCACGTCTCCGTAATCCCAATCACATCATATTTGTTAACATCTATTTGCACAGTTAATTCATCCACCTTATTGCGGATACTCCTTGTAAGTTCTTTGGCTGTAAGGTCTCTTCCTCCGTCCACATGTTAGTCTGCGACCTCTACGATTGACCCCTTCACTAAACCCTTCACTTAACTCAAGCTCAGAAGTCAGCAGTTGTGCACTTACAAGTAATGGCAGAGAAGCTATTACTTTCACTGCTGATGTAAATGCCCTTTCTAATACTAAACTGACCTGTCTACTAAAATAAATGAAAATATAATTATAATAATAAATATGAGTTTAAATTTGAGTGAATATATCTGTAAAATACACTTAATAACTCACAAATTCGTAAGCACTCTTGTTTTAGCAGCCTTCTCCCTTCCTCGGGTATTCAAAATGCCATCAAAATGGCATCCATAGTGCCCAGTTATGTGGGGAAAGCCCGGGAAAAGCAACTATTCTCCAGAGATGTTCTCAGCGAGCGATCAGCCCGCCAATGTGCCAGCTATTATGTATGCAAGTACTCTTTTAATGACTCCACAAGGTAGGGGTATGGCATTTGAACTGTACAGACTGTAGTCCTTTATTGCAGCTCCCAGAGTGAGGACACCAACAGGTGAGCTCTCTTGTATACTTGGTTACCTGCAGTGTACAGGTAACCATTAGGTCTCCAGCAGCAGCAACCTCTGGTATACAGGTATGGCATATACAGGGTGAAGGTACATTCAGGTCTAGTGTTACAGTACATAATTAACATGCATACATAACAATACTCCCCCCTAAGCCTTTTCCAAGTCCTTATTGCCATGACATGGGGAGGTGATCAGTAGTGGGCTGTGGGAGGTTGTGGTGAGGGTTGTGTGGGTGCCAGGTGTGAGCCCTGTGCTTGTGGCTACACTCATCCGTTTCTCCCCCGCCCCCCCCCCCTCTCACACCATGTGGGTGTCACTGTTGGAGGATTCCGCAGTGGTGGAACCAGTGCAATGGGTAAGGTACATACAGTGTAGAATGAGTAAGTGGTGGCATTTGGTGGTGGGCAGGGCCACAGGGCTCTGTGGGCTCCTTGTCCTCCATTGGTGGTGGAAGTCTGGTCATCCCATGTTCTGCTGGGAAAGCTGGAGGGTACTGGTCTCTCGCTCCCGGTGCTGGCCCTGGTGGCCAAGGGGGGTAGGGCCAATCTAGGGCAGGTTGCCAATGGTGGTGGCTGTGCTGTCCATTGATAGCTGTCCCTGCAGTGGGTCTGCTCCCACTGGGTGTGTGTGAGCCCTTCTTGGTCCCGAAAGCGCAGGCTACATGTTTGGGTAGCCCGCTGGACCTGGGTGTCTCCCATGGGGGGTTTCCTCTGGCATTGACATTATACCTGTCGAACCCTGTATTATTTATCATTCTACTTTTAGCATACATGACACATTGGCTCTGATCGCAACTAGTCAATTCAACATTGTTATAACTCTTTACACTTTCACATTTTGCACTTACAACGCTTTCTTGTATGTCGGTATCTCTGTACAGAGTTACATTTATCACATTAGCATTTCTGGCATCCTTGTTCAACGATACAAACTCGTTACTTACTTCACTTTTAGATTTGCCGGCATCACCATTAAACATTACATTCGTATACCTGCATTCATTTACAATACTTTTATCTTTAATCACGCTGGCATCGCTGTGCCTAGACTGGAACTGTCCCTTTAATTGTCTTGGGTTGCCGGTCTCCTTTAAGAGGGCCTTGCAATCTTTACCCCAATCTGGTTCGCCGCTCGGTAACACATATTGCTCCTTCAACACTGCCCCTCGTGGTCTGATCGCGGCCATCTTGACCCCAGGTTCTTCACCTCGTGGTGCGGGCGCCATCTTCTCTCTCGCCGCGAGGTAAGCTGCAGTGATACTTTTCTCCTCAGGTTCTGCCACGGCCGCCGGAAATCTACCTTCTGCGTCGATCTTCTTCCCTCGGAGTCGTGCCACGGTCCGGAAAGTGAGATCTGGTCGTTCGGGTTGGATCATCTCGCCGCGGTGTTGTGCAGTCTGTGTCATCGCCACGCAGTCGAGCTGGACGGTAGGATTTCTAGGTGCTGCGATGAATCCAAGTTTGGGGCCACGTGGGATGTCGATCGCCGAGGCCCGGAGGCTGTCGTCGCTCCAACAGATTTGGACTTGCTTCATCCAACTTCTTCCCAGCAGCGTTGGACCATCACCGCAACAATACACAAGGGGAGCTTATACATCGTGCAGCCATGGGACACCTGGATGTCCACGATGCCAATGACTGGAATGGTCCTTTTGTATAGGTGAGCAGCTTTGCCTGGATTGGGGACAGTTTTGGTTGTTTGGCGGGATTGTCCTAGAGTTTCTCAAAGGCCGTCTGATTCATCAACAACTGGCTCACCCGTGTCGATCTCCATCGAGACTGGAACCCCATTGATTTCCACTTCCATTTTCCATGGGGAACTCTCAGTGGAGTAGGTATATATTCCATACTCTTCTTCCAGGAGCTGAGCAACTTCATCTTCATCAGTGTCGGAACGCAGGTGATCGGCCAACTCTTCAGCGATGCAGTGAGTAAAACTTTTTCTACACATTCGCTGAAGGTGACCTTTAGTGTTGCAGCCTTTGCAGGTGTAGTCTTTGTATCGGCACTGGTGGGCCCTGTGGTTTCCCCCACAGCGCCAGCACAGGGTTAGCCGGTTGGCCCCATGTGGCGGACTCAGGGTTGCGGGACTCGGGGCAGCATTCTTGCCTCTGAAAGTCACCATTCTGTTCACTGTGCTCGTCGGATTAGAGTCCTGGGTGCAGATCATCACCCGTTTGGAGTCGCAGACCGAAATCATGAATGCCTGGCTCACTTTGATTGCCTTCTGCAGGGTGACCGTAGTGTCCGCAGAGAACAGTTTATGGGGGAGACCCTCGTGGCCGATTCCAATAATGAAGATGAACCTTAGTGCTTTGGTGAGGTGGTCGCCCAAATCACATGGTGCAGCCAACGTTCTTAGATCTGCAGCATATTTAGCAATTTCTTGGCCTTTGGGCCTCCGGTGAGTGTAAAACCGATGGCTGGCTCGGTTTTGTTGTTCCTCTATTAAAGTTATGAGCTCTGTATAGGTCTTGGTCTGTACAGTTCAAGTGCCATAACCCATTCTCGTTGCCAGTTATTGTGTATGCAAGCACTCTCTTAATGACGCCATGAGGTAGGGGTATGACACTTGAACTGTACAGACTGTAGTCCTTTATTGCAGCTCCTAGAGTGAGGACACCAAGAGGTGAGCTCCCTTTTGTACTTGGTTACCTGCCGTGTACAGGTGACCCTTAGGACTCTAGCAGCAGCACCCTCTGGTGTACAGGTATTGTATATACAGGGTGAAGGCACATTCAGGTCTAGTGTTACAGTACATCATTAACATGCATACATAACACCGGCGATGTGCCAAAAGTTGCACTGGGCGATGTGCGGGCAATCACCTCAGCGATTAGCTCAGCGATGTGAGCCAAAAGTTGGAGGGATAATTTTCCGGCGATGTTCCAGCTTGAATTTCCACTTTTTGGTCAAAATGGGCGATAAAAGGCCATTTTGGGCGCTATATGGGCACTAGGCTAGTAATGTGAAGTGAAAAGTCTAGCCCATGGTCACCAGGAAAACTAGCTATCAGGAAGACTCCAACAAATTTCAATAATTTATTTTGTCAGTAGTACCAAAACAGTGCTAAAACAATCCATGGCTAAGAGATACAGCAATGTACCTTTAATAGCTTCTCATTGTTAAATAAGTACCTTACATCCATCTTCATAGTAGAGGAAGATCGCAAAATACCAGTAGTTCAAGGGACACTAAAAATAAATCAAGGGGAGGAACTTATTGAATACAATATAAGTAATGATAATGGAGAAAATAATGGGATTTAAGATAAACAAATCAACAGGGCCTGATGGTTTCCACTTCAGTGTATTAAAACAAATAGGTGAGAAAATTGCTGATGTCTTAGTTATAATCTTCCAAAGCACTCTCGATTTGGAGTTGTGCCAAATCTTAAAATTAGAGACAAGCCATTCTGGACTGAAATCAGGAAGCACTTCTTCCCACAAAGTGTTCAAGAAATCTATAACTCTCTGCCCCAAAAGTTTGTAGATGCTGTGTCAATTGAAACATTCAAATCTGTGATTGATAGATTTTTGTAGCTAAGGCTAAGAAATCGCAAGCGCAGAGCATTTATGAACCTAAAACAACAATTCAACTCGGGAGCAGCAAAGCAGCTTTACAGACGGCATAAGGCCGAGATCCAACAAAAAACCCATGACCTAAAGAATTGACAGTGGGTGGTGGAAGCACAGGAGATTCAGCAGCTGGCCGACAGCCATGATGTGTGAGGATACTTCACCGCAGTCAAGTTTACCTACGGCACAACCTACCAAAGGCCCCACCCCACTGCTGGCCAAGAACGGGGAGACGCTCATCAAGGACACCAAGGCAGTCAGGACCTGCTGGAAGGAGCAGTTCAAAGATTACCTTAACCGAGACTCTGCCTTTGACACGAGTGTCCTCGACTCCATCCCACAGCATGCTACCCGCCACCACCTCAGTGAAACCCCAACCCTGCACAAGATAGAAAAGGCCATCCATCAGCTCAAGAACAACAAGGCATCAGGAGTGGATGGAATCCCCGTTGAGTCACTAAAATATGGCAGAGAGGCACTATTGGCACGAATGCATGACCTTATCTCTCTCATCTGGAAGGTGGCGAGCATGCCGGGAGATCTGAGAGGTGCAGTAATTGTGGCTATCTTTAAAAAAGGGGACAAGTCCAACTGCAGCAACTACAAAGGAATCTCCCTGTTATCAGCCACTGGGAAAGTAATCACTAGAATCCTCCTCAACCGTCTTCTCCCTATGGCTGAGGAGCTCCTCCCGGAGTCACAGTGCGGATTCCGTCCACTACGGGGTACAACAGACATGATCTTTACGGCGCGACAACTGTAAGAGAAATGCAGGGAACAGCACCAACCCTTGTACATGGCCTTCGTTGACCTTACAAAGGCCTTCGAGACTGTTAACCGCGAGGGACTATAGAGCGTCTTCCTCCGTTTCGGCTTTCCACAAAAGTTTGACGCCATCCTCCGACTGCTCCATGACGACATGCAAGCTGTGATCCTGACAATGGATGCACCACAGACTCAATCCATATTCGGACCGGGGTCAAGCAGGGCTGAGTCATCGCGCCAACCCTCTTCTCGATCATCCTCGCTGCAGTGCTCCATCTCATGCTCAACAAGCTCCAAGCTCCCTGCTGGAGTGGGACTAAACTATAGAACTAGTGGGAACCTGTTCAACCTTTGTCGCCTCCAGGCCAGATCCAAGACCATCCCATCCTCTGTCATCGAACTACAGTAAGTGGACGACGCTTGCATCTGCACACATTCAGAGACTGAACTCCAAGTCATCGTCAACATCTTCACCGAGGCGTATGAAAGCATGGGCCTTACACTAAACATCCGTAAGACAAAGGTCCTCCACCAACCTGACCCCGTCACACAGCACTGCCCCCCGCCATCAAGATCCACAGCGCGGCCCTGGACAATGTGGACCAATTTCCATACCTCGAGAGCCTATTATTAGCAAGGGAAGGCATCAACGACGAGGTTCAACACCGCCTCCGGTGCACCAGCACAGCCTTCGGTGCCTGAGGAAGAGAGTGTTCGAAGACCAGGACCTCAAATCTAAAGCTTATGGTCTAGTGATATCCGCCCTCCTGTATGGCTCAGAGAAAAGGACATATACAGTAGACACCTCAAATCGCTGGAGAAGAACCACCAATGATGTCTCCGCAAGATCCTGAAAATCCCCTGGGAGCTCAGAAGCACCAACGTTAGTGTTCTCGATCAGGCCAACATCCCCAGCATTGAAGCATTGACCACACTCGACCAGCTCTGTTCGGCCTGACACAAGACTCCCAAAACAAGTGCTCTACTCAGAGCTCCTACACGGTAAGCGAGCCAAAGGTGGGCAGATGAAACATTTCAAAGACATCCTCAAAGCGATAAAGAGCAACATCCTCACCGGCACCTGGGAGTCCCTGGCCATAGACAGCCAAAAGTGGAGGAAGAGCATCCGGGAGGGTGCTGAGCACCACGAGTCTCGCCGCCGAGAGCATGCAGAAAGCAAGCGCAGGCAGCGGAAGGAGCGTGCGGCAAACCAGACTCCCCACCCTTTCCTCCGACTGTTTGTCCCACCTGTGACAGAGACTGTAATTCCCACATTGGACTGTTCAGTCACCTGAGAACTCACTTTTAGAGTGGAAGCAAGTCTTCCTCGGTTTTAAGGGACTGCCTATGATGATCAAGTAATATGGAGCAAAGGCGGGTAAAGGGAGCTGAGGTACAGATCAGCCATAATCTAATTGCATGGTGTGACAGGCTTAAGGGGCTGAATGGCCCTATATTCTTAAAAGAGCTCGATTTAAAGGAACAGAGGTTCTTAACAGTAACCATTTTAGCCAGTGCCCTGTCAATCGGAAGCTGCCTCCCAATCACATTTTGGGGAGGACTCATCATTTAATGCGGGCAGGGAAGTGGACCTGAGTACATGATCGGATCAGCCATTATCGTATTAAATGGCGGAGCAGGCTCGAGGGGCTGTATGGCATACTCCTGCTCCTATTTCTTATGTTCTTATGTTCTTTTAAACATATTTGCAGGCTATAATGTTCCTTACGAACACTTTGTGCACAGGTTCTATGTTTCTATAGGAAGGGGGTACTGAAGTTTCATGTTCAGCCATGAACTCATTGAATGGCGGTGCAGGCTAGAAGGGCTGAATGGCCTGCTCCTGCACCTATTTTCTATGTTTTCTATGTTTCTATGTGTACTGCCCATGTTCATTGCATTATGTTGTGCTAAGTATATTAGGAATAGTGTATGTCTCAGGCCTCTTTAGCCCAATCATTACTAGTGAATCAGAACAACTGACTCTTGCCATCGCATTATTGGCTCCTATATCTGTGTAATGTTGTTCTTTGATAATTAGAAAAAATATAAGAGCAACTTCAGCAATCATGTGCTCACAATGGAAAAGTCATGCTGAAAGGAAGCAGAGGTCAGAGATAGGGTTACAACAGTGAGGCCCTGATTCACTGACCTGCACTCCTTTTGAACACAACTCCCTGCTGGAAGCATGATATGACTAAATTTAAATCTCAAAATGAATAAATAACTTACGAATGCAAGGTTTTGTTATTGATAACTTGACTTCCATCTGCGAACTTAAAATTCTAATATCTCCAAAATGAGTGGAATTGTTTTGAATGTTGGAGATTCTTTTCATAGCCAAATTGTATTTATGCCAGATTTTAAAATATCAAATCTGAACCACTAACAGAACAAAAACAACATTGAGTTAATATTACATTACAAATGAACCAGAACCTCCCTTGTCATAGAGTAACTTAAAGCTGCATCATCTTCTACGTACCTAGCAAATATTAACTTGTAGCAAGTGAAGCATCGACTGAACAGTGAACTTTCTCCAAATGGGCAACATGAACCGACATAACCTGAAAAAAATCTCCAAAATTATGACATTTTCAGAAATGTATTCATTCTTTAAATCTACTATTGTAGAAAATAGTTTGTAACAGGAAAGTTATGCTCAGCAAATGAGTGGGAAAAATATGAAGAAGACATGCAACAACAACTTGTATTTATATAGTGCCTTTAACATCCCAAGGCACTTCGCAAGAGTATTATGCACTAAAAATTTGATACTGAGCCGTGTAAGTAAAAATTAGCGCAGGTGACCAAAAGTTTGGTCAAAGAGGTATGTTTTAAGGAGTGTCTTGAAGGAGGAGAGAGAGTTAGAGAGGCGAAGAGGTTTAGGCAGGGAGTTCCAGAGCTTGGGGCCTAGGCAACAAAAGGCACGGCCACCAATGGTTGAATGATTACAATCAGGGATGCTCAGGAGGGCAGAATTAGAGGAGCGTAGACATCTCGGGGGGGTTGTGGGGCTGGAGGAGATTACAGAGAAAGGGAGGGGCGAGACCATGGAGGGATTTGAAAATAAGGATGAGAATTTTGAAACTGAGGCATTGCTTAACTGAAAGCCAATGTAGGTCAGCGAGCACAGAGATGATGGGTGAGTGGGACTTGGTGCGAGATAGGACATGAGCAGCCGAGTTTTGGATCACCTTCAGTTTACGTAGGGTAGAATGTGGGAGGCCAGCCAGGATGCATTGGAATAGTCCAGTCTAGAGGTACAAAGGCATAGATGAGGGCTTCATCAGCAAATGAGCTGAGGCAAGGGTGGAGACTGGTGATGTGACGGAGGTGGAACTAGGCGGTCTTAGTTATACTGTGCCTATGTGGTCGAAAGCTCATTTCAAGGTCAAATATGACACCAACATTGCAAACAGTTTGGTTCAGCCTCAGACAGGAGTTGGGGAGAGGGATGGAGTCAGTGTCTAGGGAATGGAGTTTGTGGTGGGGACCGAAAACAACGGCTTCGGTCTTCCCAATATTCAATTGGAGAGACATAGGCCTTGATATTAACTCAGAGAAGCACTGGGAGCGTAGGAGCAGTGCTGGTGAAGTTGGTCCGATATTGTGCAGGAAACCCAAAAGTAAGATCAGTACATCAGTCAATGGCTTTTTATCTCAACCAGCTCATTAGCATTTTACGTCCGGGTTTTGTGTCTAATGCGCGGCAGTGGGCGTGATGAGGATTCAAATGATGCAATCTCAACTCCAGTATTTAAAGGGCCAATCTGAAGTTGGAATTTGAAGGAGTTGGAGTTTGAAACAAAAGAAGTGGAAGTTAAAGAATGGATTCCAGACAGGCAAAGGCTGAGCGGCGTTCCCTTAATGTACAGCTGGGGACTGTGAGGAGCTGCAAAGAGATACTCTTCCCCAGAAATGTGAGCAAGAAACCTGCTGGTGACAGCAAGGAGGCATGGCTGGAGGTGGCTCAAGAGGTGAACAGCAGGGACGTATTGCCATACTCCTGGAGTCAGTTCAGGAAGCACTTTAATAACCTAAGCAGGTCAGGAAAGGTGAGTACAGATGCACATTCACCTACATCCTGCGGTACACATCACCCCATCGCTTCACTCTGCCTTCTCAAGCCCAATGCATCACATCACTCTTCACACCCGCTTAACTTGCACGCACTCATCCTTCTCTTTCTATGCTCTTCCTCACATCCCCATCTATCCATCTACCACTGCCACTTACCCTCACCCTTAAGCAATTTAATGCCTCTCCCCAATAGACACGCTCAACAAATGCACTGCATTCATGGGAAAAATATATTCCACTAAAAAACAAGGACAAGCTAAACACCAATGAGACATCATGGATGAATAAAGATATAAGGGAAAAATTGAGGGTAAGAAAAGAGGCATACGCTAAGTACATGGACAGCAGGGGAGAGTAGGAGAAGGGAAAATACAAAGAGATTAGGAGAAGTCAAAAAAACAATTAGAAAGGCAAAAAGGAACTATGAAATTAAATTATCAAGGAAATTTTAAAAAATAGTAAAATATTTTACAGGCGCATAAAGTAAAAAAGGAAAGGTAGGATGGGAATAGGGCCACTAAGGGATGGACAGGATAATATCACAGGCAGTGATAGAGAAATGGCAGAAATATTAAATAATTATATTGCTTCAGTATTTACTAGGGAGACAGAACAGTTAAACATGACATTGGATGATGAGATTAGAAATGAGATGACAGTATTTAAAATAAAATGAGGAGAGATATTAAATAAATTAATCAAACTCAAAGAGGATAAAATTCCTGGTCCTATGTCTGCACATTTTAAAAGAATATAGGGAAGAAATAGCAGAGGCACATTTACTAATTTATTAGAACAAGAAGTAATGCCAGAGGACTGGTGGATAGCTAATGTAATATCTATATTTAAGAAGGGAGAGAGAACATTTCCAGGGAACTATAGACCAGTCAGCTTAACACCAGTGGTAGGTGTCATGTATGTATACCATGTATAGTCACATAAGGAGTGCCACCAGAGGGCACTGCAGTGGGAGACCTGAGGGTCACCTGCATAGGTGTGCAGGGCCCAGTATAAAAGGCTGCCCACCATGCTTGTGCCTCACTCTGGAGTTACAATAAATGGGACTAAGGTCACAACAGCTCTGGTACAATACTAGACCTCGTGGAGTCATTCATAAGAGTATTAAAGACATAACAACTGGTGACAAGATTACGAACTTTCATGAAAAAATGACTAACATTGATGCATTAGAAAAGTTCTCAGAGGGTGAAGATTGGGAAGCCTTTACAGAGTGGCTCGACCAATATTTCGTAGCAAACGACCTGGTAGGCGATGATCCGGCCATGCTGGCAGATAAGTGCAGAGCTATCCTGTTGACCAGTTGTGGGCCCGCAGTCTACGGCCTCATCAGGGACTTGCTTGCACCAGAGAAAACAATGACCAAGTCATATGAGGAGCTGAAAGTGCTAATTCAGGACCAACTCAAACCGAAGGAGAACATCCTCACGGCCAGGCATCGATTTTATACACACTGCCGCCCCGAGAGCCAGGAAATCGCGAAGTACGCTGCCGACCTCAGGAGACTGGCAGGACCGTGTGAATTCGGCGCATCACTTGCTGATGCGTTGCAGGACATCTTCGTAATTGGCATCGGTCAAGAGGTCCTGCTTCACAGGCTACTGTCTGCCGAACCCACCATCATTCTGCAGAAGGCCATCAGCATCAGCCAGGCGTTCATGACCACAAACTGCAGCTCCAAGCAGATGATGACTCACTCTCAGGACTCAAACCCAGCAAGTACTGTAAATAGAATGGGTAGGCAGAGCTGTTGAACATGAATCTGCCCAGGGCAGAGCGTACAGGCCCCTGAGTCCTTTAACTCAGAATCCACCGAGGGGTGCAAACGTAAGTCGAGTAGCACCATGCTGGTATTGTGGAGGTAATCACAAGGCTCATCAGTGTCGGTTCAGAGACTATGTGTGCAAAGGCTGCAGCACAAAGGGCCACGTCCAGCGAATGTGCAAAAGAGCTGTGATTCACCACGTGGAAGAGGAGTCAGCAGATGGTTGTGAATCCAGCGCGGATTACGAGGAGGTGGCTAGAGAGGCAGCTCAGTCCCAGGACGAAGTATATGGAGTATATACCTGCACCACAGATTGTCCTCCAGTGATAATGGAAGTCGAGATAAATGGCGTTCCAGTCTTCATGGAAGTGGACACGGGGGCAAGTCAGTCAGTAATGAGCCAGGAAGCCTTTGAGAGGCTATGGAACGATCAAGCTGAATGACCCAAGCTGGTCCCGGTTCAGGCAAAGCTGCGCACCTACACCAAGGAACTGATATCTGTTGTTGGTAGTGTGGATGTAAGTGTATCTCATGATGGCGCGGTGCACAATTTACCATTGTGGATTGTTTCAGGTGATGGACCAACACTACTTGGAAGAAGATGGATGGGGAAGATTCATTGGAACTGGGAAGATTTCTTCCCACCAGAAATCGACATCCCCCGTGCTCAGAGGCAGAGCAAATCTCCACCTTCGGTTGGACCATGCACTGGAGAGCAGATCCGCGCAGCCCCCGACGCACAGACCGCTCATCACGACTGCGTGGCGGTGATCCAGCCGAGACGACCCGAACGCACCTTCCCGGTTTCAGTAGCAGGACTCCTGGGGAGGAATATTGGATCCGAGGGAGCTTTCCCAGCTTCAGTGGCAAAATCCTTGGGAAAGAAGATCACAGCAGTTGACATCATGGACAGGGAAAAGATGGCGTCCAAACCACGAGGTGCAGCGCTAATGGAGCAATGACACATGGTTCCACGCAAGGAAGATGATTGTGGTAAAAGCAGTAAGGCCATTTTAAAGGAGGCCAGCAACCCGCCATTTTTGAATGAACTGCTTGAAATTGGTAACCAATGTAAAAGTCCAGCTATAATGAGCAAAATGTTGAGCAATGTCGGGTGCAAATTGCAATCAGCCAATGTAGCGGGCGAACACCTAACGGTAATTTACAGATCCAGCGGGCTACCCTATGCTGTAGCCTGCGTCCCCGAGATCAGAACAATGTATCGTAAAGTGTCCCCACAGCTGACAGAAGTAGACAAGCCGCAGAGTAAATGATCCCCAGAGATCAGAGGCACCGGTAGCGATACCTGCCTCAGATCAGTTTAACATTGCAGGCACCCGATGGCATGAACCGCCACGGGCCAGAAACAGTAAACTGTGCCTATGCTCGCAGTCGGCTACCGTTGCCCACTACCCGGGTGGAAAAGGCGCAGCCCACCAACCCACTCGCCACCATGGCAATGCCCAAGAGCAAAGGGTCACCCGCAACGGCTCCTCCGAACGGGACCTGGACCAGCCAGGATCCCAAACTAGAGAGTGTTCACAATGGTGCCCTTAAGGAAAGCAAGTCAGTAGTCCCCTGCGAACTGCTAGACAAGACGAGGCAGCCCTACCGTCGCTTAGTCGAAACACTCACTCGCTCAGACCATTTCACAGGGAGCAGCAGCAACACTGTGGAAATGAAAAGGACAGGGAGGTCACAGATACATCAGCTGTCTTTGGACGTGCCCGACACTAGAAATAATGGCAAGAGCCCTGAGCTCCGGCAACTCGAGCAAAATGAGCTTACCTCGCCCACAGACCCACTAGCATGGGGCGCTGTGCCTCCACCAGACGACCCGGTGTCCTTGTGTACCTATACTGAGATACCTGCACTGATCATGTAAATGTACCACACAAAAAGAAATGCAATTGTAATCTGCCCAACAAATGTACCAAGGTGTAAATGTAAAACCCATGTGATGAACTTGAATGGAACTTGCATGTAACGGGCCATTAGCATGATCTCTGTGTGTGGGCAGGGGGCGGAGGGGGGGGTGGGGGGAGAATGGAGTCATGGACTCACAACCAGAAACTACTGGGACCTCCACTGGCAACAAATCTCACTACCAACCCACCCAAGGTAGAAGTGACCCTCCAATGGTCAATCAGGAAGAGCAAAGCCCAGGTCACCGTCAATGTGCGAGTCAATTTGCATTAAAGACTTGGGGCAAGTGATGTCATGTATGTAGACCATGTATACTAACTGTATAGTCACATAAGGTGTGCCACCAGAGGGCACTGTGGTGGAAGACCTGATGGTCACCTGCATAGGTGTGCAGGGCCCAGTATAAAAGGCTGCCCACAATGCTTGTGCCTCACTCTGGAGTTACAATAAAAGGAACTAAGGTCACAACAGCTCAAGTACAATACTAGACCTCGTGGAGTCATTCATAAGAGTATTAAAGACATAACAGTAGGGAAAATCATGGAATGCCTACTAAAGGAGAAAATAGAAGAACATCTAGGGCTGGATTTTCATCATTTAGCCCTACCATTGGTTTTCCGATGGTATTTGGGTGCTATTTAAAAATCGAGCTTTTTTTTAACCACCGAAATACCACTTTCACTCAAGGCAGCTATTTTCATCAAATATGATCGGAGGTAGGGCTAACTGTATTTTGTTCTTATTTTTGATCGTGCAGCACACAAAGACCCCAAAATTCTTCAACTGCCGCCCGTTTCTCGGCATTACCTGGGCGGTCCTTGTGTTTTGACCGCTCGCTACCGCTGGGATCGATTGGGCGCGAGACTCGTCCTGGTTTTCTCGGTGGGAGCGGGAGCTGGAGGCAGCGGGCAGTAGCGGGAGTCAGCGGTAGGTGCAGGCCTCTTGACGCGGGAAAGATCAGAGGCCGCGTACTGCGCAAGCGCGAGATTTGGGATTTTTGGGGGTTTTGTTTTAATGCTGAACTCACTTTTCCTGTGATTGGGGCTGAGTGGTGAGCTGCCCATGTGCAGAAAAGCTCGGGAGTGACTTCCACCTGACAGAGAAGGAAGTCATTGAGAGAGAGAGGGAAGAGAATCATTAGCCATCTGTGATGTATGTAGCACTCAAATCACTGACTCCACATGGTCTCGTGTTGTAGTAACTGCTGTGACCTTAGTCCTTTATTGTGCAACTCCAGAGTGCCTCTCGGGTGTGGTGGGCAGCCTTTTATACTCTATCTTGCAGGTACTTTCAGGTCTCCCACCACAGCGCACCATTGTACTTATATATTTAATGTACCTGGACAATACATAACATCTCACTCCCTCCCGCCCCCCCCAGTTCCAAAAGCCATTGCCGGTAACCTCGGCCTTGTTCGTCCTGGTTGATTTGTGAGTGTGAGTCCATGACCATCCACTTCCCTCTTCTCCCCCATGTGGAGATTATGCTTGCGATCCGGTGCAAGCATGTGGTGTTTGCAGTCCTTACATGGGTGATGAAGTACACGAGCATAACCTCCAACAGAAAGCAGGTACACATAGACAGTACATTTGTATGGTACATATAATATGTGGTACAGATGTTATGTCAAAAAAGTTGCAGGTACACTGAACAGTTATTTAATCCCAGCTCCTCTGGGTGAGGTACGGTGGCGGTATACTGCCCCTTTTTGCCCGAGGTAATGGGCTGCGCTGAGACAGGGTATTGCAACTGGTGCATTGCCTCTGCTCTCAGAAAGTAGTCACCTTGGCAGCTCACCTGCAGCCGCTGAACCATTGCATGAATCACATAAATAGAAAATCGCATTCGTCCATCAGTCATGTTAGTCACGGATCCATTACCCTTTTACTTGTATCTCGTGGTAGTAACTCTTTTGTAATTCATATCCATTATTTTAAACACAGTAACCATTCAGCATTAAAATATTAACTCTTATCATAAATCCGTCATCCTACATTCACATTGCTCATTTAAACTCGCTCTTGCCTTACAAAAGTCTCTTTGTGGGGACCGCCAAAGGTGTAAGGCCCTTTTAAGACTCCCGGGTGCATTTCCCTTTTAAGACGCCATCTTGTGCTTCCCACGAGGCTTCCACTGGGCACCGCCATTTTAGTTGCTCTGCTTGCCTTTCTCTGCAGAACTCTGCTGCCACGAGGCTCGCCACCACCTTGAGCTCGCTGGCGAAGAAGGAACAGAAGGAACAAAGAAGAAAGAAAGGAGAAAAACGGCCATGAACAGCTTGATCTTGACTCTGGCAGAAGTGGTTCCCTGGACTCGATCAGTCATAGTCCCTGTGAGAGCAGCCTCCGTAATTGCTGCTGTATCCGCCACTCTGGCTCGCATTCTCCCGAGTCACACCAGCTGCCGCCGTAGCCTCCACCGCCGCTGTAGCCTCCGCTCTTGTCGCTGTCCCCGCAACTGCCACCCCTCCTGCGGCCGCCGTAGCCGCCCCTCTTGTGGCCACCATAGCCGCCTCTCCTGCGGCCGCCGTAGCTGCCACCACCGTAGCCGCGACCGCCGCCCGACTTTTCCCCTGCGTGGGCCCCACGGATTTGTCGGCCATCGATGGGCCTCCCGCTCATCGCCCACAGCGCATCGCCGGCCCGCACCCCAGCGATCGGCCCACAACTACAAAACTGCTCTTCCAGGGTCTGCTCATCTGTGTGAGGATTTAGACTGCCAATGAACTGCTTCTTTTTCCTCCAGCTCGGTCGGCGCTGCTCTTTGGGAACCCGGGAGACAGCGGTCTGTGGAAGAATGAAGTCTTCCCAGCTCCCACGGACCTTCCCCATCTATCTCCTGCCGAGTAGCGTCGGCCCATCGCCTGCAATGATCCACAAAGGTAAACCGTGCGTCTCGCCCCCGTGAGATACCTGCACATCCGCTCTGCCAAGAACAGGTATCAGTTCCTTGGTGTAAGTACACAGCTGGGTTGACCCACAGTTTATCAAAAGTTTCCTGACTCATCAACAACGGATCCGATCCAGTGTCCACTTCCATACTCACTGGGACTCCGTTAATCTTGACTTCCATAATCACTGGGGCCAAATCGTCGGTACACGTGTACAGTCCAAACGCCTCATCTTCTTCTGCCTGCTCCTTGCTGGGATCCTCTACCATCTCCTCAGCCACACGGTGAGTCAGGTTTCTTTTGCACATACGCTGAAGGTGGCCTTTCGTGTGGCAGGCATTGCACGCATACTCCGCAAACCTGCACCGGTGAGCCCCATGGCTTCCTCCGCAGCGCCAGCATGGTGCTACTTGATTAGTCCCCCTCGGCGGACTTTAAGTTCCAGGACCCCGAGGTCCATGCTCTCTGACCTGGGCAGAGACATGTTCTGCAATTTTGTCCGTGGCGGGCGCTATCCTGTGGACAGTGCCTGCCGGGTTTGAGACTGTGTGGATTATCTGCTTGGTGCTGCAAGTCGAGGTCATAAATGCCCTGCTAATGGTGATGGCGTGCTTCAGGGTGACTGTAGGTTCAGTGGATAGCAGCTTGTGAAGGACCTTCATGGCCAATCCCCATAACAAAAACGTCTCGCAACACCTCGTCAAGGTTTTTGCCAAAGTCACACAACGTCACGAGTCTTCTGAGGTCCGCAGCATATTTGGTGACATCCTGGCCCTCATGTCTGCAATAATGGTAGAATTTGTGCCTGGCCGTGAGGATGCTCTCCTTTGGTTTCAGTTGGTCACGAATGAGTTCGATCAGCTCCTCATATGACTTGTCCCTGGTGCTCGCGGGTGCCAGCAAATCCCTGACGAGACAGTAAACCTCATCGCCACAACTGGAAAGCAATATCGCCTTATGCTTCTCTCTGTGCGTCCGGGCCCCTGTCAGGTCGTTTGCCGTAAAGTAGTACTTGAGCCTTTCCGTAAAGGCCTCCCAATCATTGTCCACTGTAAAATCCTTTAATGAGCCCAGAGTAGCCATGGTTGAGTGTAGCTCGTCCGTGTCCTCGTCGCCAATGTGATGTATGTAGCACTCAAATCACTGACTCCGCACAGTCTTGTGTTGTAGTAACTGGTGTGACCTTAATCCTTTATTGTGCAACTCCAGAGTGCCTCTCAGGTGTGGTGGGCAGCCTTTTATACTCTGTCTTGCAGGTATTTTCAGGTCTCCCACCACAGCGCCCTCTGTGGCGCACCATTGTACTTATACATTTAATGTACCTGGACAATACATAACACCATCCACCTTGAAAACCTATCATGAGTGGCAGAAAAGTTGCCAAGAAGTTTAATGCAGGGAGGCTCAGAGCTCCCTGGTTTTACTGATGATGAGCTGGAGGCACTTGTCTCTGAGGTGGAGTACCATTACAGAGAGCTCACCCGGGATGGTCGTGGCAAGCCGACCCCACCCCAATATAAACCATTTGGTGGCAGATTGGGGAGTCGGTGTCCGCAGTGGGCACCATGGTTTGTGATGGAAACCGGCGCGGGAAGAGATGGAGCGATGTGGTAGCGGCAGCAAGTGTAATTAAAGATCTTATTGATGCACTCCCGCACTACTGAAAAAGTGCATGTAGCCATACTGTGTGTTTGTGTGTGTGTGTTATGCATCTGCAAACCGGTTAAAGATTGCAACTTTTATTTCTGTAGAGGAAAAGAACAGCCAACGCCTCAAAGCAGTGTGGCACGGGAGAGAGGTCATCGAACTGACTGACATCGAGGAGCGTGCCTTGGTGATGGTGGGTGAACACACATGGTGGTGCCAATCCCGTGCTACAGCATGGTAAATTGATCATAATCTCCGGTCTGTGTTACGCTCATGTCATGCAAGGTAATGTAATGTGATTTCAAATGCATTTTAATGTACTGTCTGTCAGCTATTTAGGGTGTGGTGATGTAGCACTGATAATCCTTGAAATAACTGATACATCACAGCACTCATGTCAGCATTACCAACCCACCACCCTCCCCTGCTTAACACTGAAATGTTGTATTGTACTTGCAGGTGTTGACTTGGATAGCACCGACTTAGGCACCCCATCCACCTTGCCTTCATCAGGAGCCTGTGCCAGCAGCTCCTTCCACCAGCAGCCCCCCAGCACTCAACATCCCCCATAGCCCCCACCTCCACCTCCACAACCCACAGAGACAAAGACCAGAATGAAGAGCAGGGAGAAGGGCCAGTGTTTGTCCCACAAACTCAAGGAGGTGGAAGTGGAGGACGCCATCCTCTTGACAGGTGTACCACCTGTGCGCCCAACAACGGTATCAGGATCCAAGTTTTTGAGGATCGACTCGGAGGAAGCGGGATCAAGTGTTGTGCAGCGCTGCACCTGTGCTGTTCAATCCACCCAGGTTGATGCAGCAGGGAGATGATGCTGTAAGACGAGCGGAAACAATGCAGGAAATGGTTCAGCTATCGAGGATGAGCATCGACCTAGGTCAAGCGCTCCTCCAGGCCATGGCTGGGATAGCTGCCAACATCGCTTCATTTGCGGAGCAGCATACCAACAGTATGTTGCAGCTGATCACCGCGGTGCAGCGAACCGTCGGTTGTCAATGCCATGCGGCAATCGATGGTCTCGGGATATGGCATGCAACACCTCCCCCCCCCATGCCATACTAGCCAGGCCGACAGAACCAGAGGGTCTGGAGATGCCAGCGTCTTCCAGCTCAGCACCGCTATTCTCTCCCCGACGAACAGGACAGCAGTGCTCCAGGTGCACTGCTGCACAACGTGCTGGTACCGACGCGGTGAGGGGCAGGGGTGTGGATCAGCGTGGGGATGGGCAACCCATCAAGAGGAGAATGGGGCTCACTTGGGGGGGGGGGGGGAGAAAGGTGGTGTGAGTGGGCAGAGGGTTGGGTGTTGGTGATGTTTGTATATATTGTTCATGTTGTTGTTGTTGGTGTTTAAGATGTTGCCTTTTGATGTAAAATTTACTGTTTTTGGAAATAGTTTAAAATATTTTGCTTGACATGTTTGAATCTTCTGCCACTTTTGAATGTTGTAGAATTCAATATAGATATTTTTTATTTACCACTCTTGGTCAATGTCTAACTTTTAGATAATGAGGGTTATGTGCTGAGATGCATACAAATGTCCTTTAAATGTACTGCAGTGTGCTAAAATTGTCAAAGTCCCTGCCAGCTCCCTATAAATCGTGCTGCAAAGGCACTGTTGAGCTCCCGGCAACTTTTAGGAAATACTTCCATTTCCAAGATGGAAATCTATACTGAAGTAGAAGGTGCACAATTTTGATGTGCACAATAAAAATGAAATGGAAGAGGAGGAGGAGTACAGTCTCCTTTCAAATATAATTTTCAAATGGTCCTGCTACAGATCAATTGCCAACTGGGTGGCAAGCTTTGGGGTGTGGACATCCCGCTGAAGCAGCTGATGGTGATCAGAATGGACGTGTACCACGACCCCGTCAGGGGAAAGCAGTCGGTCGTTGGATTCGTTGCCAGCCTGAATAAGGCATTGACCAAGTGGTTCTCAAAGGTGGCTTTTCAGATGCCCAATCAGAAAATAACTTACAAGCAGCCGGTTGTGAAGAAGGGATCATCGGAGATGCCCCTATCTGTGGCAATAAACGATACACTGCAGGAACAAAGCCTTGTATCAGTACCACGTCACCTTCAGGCTTAATATAGATTGTCGGAATATACGCTATGGAATGTTTAAGGAGCATCGGCCAGTTACTGGAAAAGTCACTGCTTTTGTCGGCACCATACTCTACCTGCCTGTGAAACGAGGTGGTCGTTCTCAAATTGCAAAGAAAAATTGACAGCTCAGAGGTGAACATCAATATTCAAATGACCTAGATCCTACAGCCAAACTCTGCTCTCTGCATCCCCTACTACAACGTGGTATTCCTGAAAGCTATGACGATTCTGGAATTAAAATTGATCGGACGAAATTTCTATAACCCAAAAAATGCATTTGTTTTCCCTCAACAGAGGCTTCTTACTTCATGTAATGGTGTGAGCAGAGGCCATTGTAGTGATCCCTACTACCACTCAAATAGTGAATCAGACCTGGGATCTACTGTTCTGTATGGTTCAGTTCCATTATCCGTACCGTCCGTTCAAAATTGAGATA
Source organism: Pristiophorus japonicus (assembly GCF_044704955.1). Lineage (NCBI taxonomy): Eukaryota > Metazoa > Chordata > Chondrichthyes > Pristiophoridae > Pristiophorus > Pristiophorus japonicus. The sequence continues at coordinate 132,223,713 of NC_091986.1, read as the reverse complement.
AGAACACCTTTTTCAGAATGGTCTTTCTGGCAGGCGGTAAAAGGATAGAAACGTAGAAATATAGGCCCCAAGTTTCCACATGATTTGCTCCTGATTTTTAGGAGCAACTGGTATAGAATGGAGTATCTTAGAAATCGGAATTCTCGTCATTTAGTTTGCTCCAGTTCTAGTCAGTTAGAACAGTTTCACTTTGGAACAGAATTTTTATTTCAAAAGGGGGCGTGTCCGGCCACTTACACCTGATTTCAAAGATTTGTGAGTGAAAACTTACTCCAAACTAACTTAGAATGGAGTAAGTGAAGATTTTTGTACGCTCGAAAAAACCTTGTCTACACTTTAGAAAATCAGGCGTAGGTTACAAATCAGGCGTCAGGAATGGTGGGAGGGGGGTTTAAAGGGAAGTTTACAAACATTAAACACTTCAGTTTTACAAATAAAGAGCCATCATCAATAATTAAATCATAAATACATCAATAAATTAACCAATAAATCAATCAAAAAAAATTAATAAGAAATATTTTTTTTTTAAATCAATAAATAAAACATTTTCTACTTACCGACTGCAGCACCGGGAGCCCTCCAACAGCGTGCTGGGATGCCCCCCTCAGTGTGTCTCTGTCAGTGTCTCTATCTCTCTGTCTGTCTGTGTGTCTCTCATTCTCTGTCTGTCAGTGTCTGTGTTTCTGACAGTGAGGGGAGGGGGAGGAGGGGGGTAGAGGGAGAGAGGGGGGGAACAGAGGGAGGGAAGGGGGAGAAGGGAGAGAGAAGGGGGAGAAGGGGGAGGGAGGGGGAGAAGGGGGAGGGAAGGGGAGGGATGGGGGAGAAGGGGGAGGTGGAAGAAGGGGGAGGGATGGGGGAGAAGGGGGAGGGATGGGGGGGAAGGGGGAGAAAGGAGATGGGGGGAAAGGAGATGGGGGAAGGAGATGGGGGAAGGAGATGGGGGGGAAAGGAGATGGGGGGAAGGAGATTGGGGGGGGAAGGAGATTGGGGGGGTGGGGGGGAAGGCAAAGGGGGAGGGAGGCTGAACGGGCCGGGCCCGAGACTTCGGTCAGGGCCCGTCCCCAGCACCAGATTTACAGGTAGGTGGCGTTGGGTCGGGTCGGGGGGGGGGTGGTGGGAGGGAGGTCGGTTCGGTTCGGGTTGGGGGGAGGAGGGAGAGGAGGTCAGATCGCGGGGAGGGAGGTCAGGTCGGATCCAGTCCGGAGGCGGGGCGGGGAGCGGGTGTCGGGTCCGGTCCGGGGGCGGGTGGGAGGGGAGCGGGTGTCGGGGGCGGGGGTGGGAGCGGGTGTCGGGTCCGGTCCGGGGGCTGGGGGGGGTTGGGGAGCGGTTGTCGGGTCCGGTGCGGGGGCGGGGGGCGGGAAGCGGGAGTCGAGTCGGGTTGGGAGGAAGCAGGAGCTGGCCGTGGGAGGAGCCTTATTCACGCAGCCCCAGTGAGGCCATTCGTCCAGGGCTAGGGGCTGCGTGCTTCGGGCCCCTCCCACACAGTTTCGGGCGCCTGGAGCTACTGCACTTGCGTGTCCACTGTAGCGTGCATGTGCAGAGGTCCCGGCACTGTTTTCAGCGCAGGGACCTGGCTCCGCCCCCTACAGCTCGTGCTGTGCTGCGCCGAGGGCCAGAGGACCTGCAGAGAGGTGGAGAATACGGAGGGTTTTTTTAGGTGCACTTTGTGGCGCGAAAAATGGGCGTCCAGGTCGGGACTGCGCCGTTCTAGGCGCGGCTCGAAACTTGGGCCCATACAGTGCAGAAGGAGGCCATTTCGGCCCATCATGTCTGTGCTGGCCGACAAAGGGCCACACGGCCCTCAGTCAGCAGCCCTGAAGGTTACATATAAATCTATGAACAATGAACAATTGCGGAAAGGTAAAGAGCATCCGGCCCAACCAGTCCATCGCACACAACTACGATACCCCATGTATCGCAACGTTTTATACTCCACCCCAACCGGAGCCATTACCCTTTGCTTCCTACCTCTAAGCCAATTTTGGATTCAACTAGCCACTTTGCCCTGGATCCCATAGGCTTTAACCTTCGTGACCAGTCTACCATGTAGGACCTTATCAAAAGTTTTGCTAAAGTCTATATACACTACATCGTACTCACTACCCTCATTCACCCTCCTGGTTACCTCCTCAAAAAATTCAATCAGGTTAGTCAATCACGATCTTCCCTTAACAAATGCTGACTGTCCCTAATTAATCCTTGCTTTTACAAATGTAGATTTATTCGGTCTTTCAGGATTTTTTCCAATAATTTACCCACTACTGAGATTAGGCTGATAGTAATTACTTGGACTATCCCTTTCTCCCTTCTTAAACAAGGGTACAATATTAGCAGTCCTCCAGTCCTTCGGCACCATGCCCAAATCCAAAGAGGACTGGAAAATGATGGTCAAGGCCTCTGCTTTTTCCTCTTTTACTTCACTCAACAGCCTGGGATGCATTTCATCGGGGCCTGGGGACTTATCTACTTTCAAAGCTGCTAAACCCCTTAATACCTCCTCTCTCACTGTTTATTTCATCCAGAATTTCACCCTCCTCCTTGATAGCAATATCTGCATTGCCCCTTTCCTTTGTGAAAACAGATGCAAAGTATTCATTAAGAACCATACCAACATCTTCCGCCTCCACACAGAGATTACCCTCATGGTCTCTAATCGGCCCTATCCTTTTTTTAGTTACCCTCTTGCTCTTAATATATTTATAGAACATCTTTGGGTTTTTCTTAATTTTATTAGCCAAGAATTTTTCATGCTCTCGCTTAGTATTCCTAATATCCTTTTTAATTTTACCTTTGAACTTTTTATATTCTTCCAAAGATTCTATAGTACTTTGCCGTCAGTATAATCTTCCTTTTTTTCTTTATCCTCCTCTGTAAGTTCCTGGACATCTAGGGGGCTCTAGAATTGTTATTCCCACCCTTTCTCTTTAAGAGCACATGTTTAGCCTGAGCCTTCCGGATCTCCTCCTTGAATGCCTCCCACTGTTCCAATATTGATTTACCCACAAGTAGCTGTTTCCAGTCCACTGTGGCCAAATCACTCCTCAACTTAGCAAAGTTAGCTTTACCCCAAATTGGGACTTTTAGTCCAGGTTTATTCTTGTTCTTATCCATAATTAACTTGAATCTAACTGAATTATGGTCACTGGCACCCTTCAACATGCCCAGCTTCATTCCCCAAAACTAAATCCAAAACCGCCGTCTCTCGTGTTGGGCTTGTTACATACTGACTAAAAAAGTTCTCTTGAATGCATTTTAGGAATTTCGCACCCTCTATACCCTGAGGATCTTAGACAATCTTACTGATGAAAGTGGCATTTTTGCAGACTTTTCCATGGGTGGGTGGTATAGACTACCACTGGTGGTACTTCTCTGATTAATATACTGCTGGGTGGTAGGTCAGCAGTAGGTGAGTTGTTTTCATCAAACCGGGCAATAGTGGGCGGTAATGCGATGAATTTTGGGCCCCTAGAAACTAAAAATATGATAATGAATAGTCAGCATGGATTTCAAAAGGGAAACTCGCTTGACCAACAGCATTGAATTTTTTGAAGTGGTAACACAGAGAGTAGACAATGGTAATGCAGTAAATGTGATTTATCTAGATTTTCAAAGGTCCTTCGATAAGATAATAGATTAATGAATAAGATCAGATAATGCGGAATCAGGGGACAAGTAGCAGAATGGACAACCAGCTGGCTTTGAGAAAGAAAGCAGAGAGTAGGGGTAAAGGGTAGCTATTCACAGTGACAGAAGGTGGGACATGGTATTCCACAAGGATCTGTGCTGGGACCACTGTTGTTCACAATTTATATTAACGATTTAGACTTTGGAATCAAAAACACAATTTCTAAATTTTCAGATGACACCAAATTGTGGGGGGGAGGGGGAGGGGGTTGGTCAATATTGAGGAGGACTGCAACAAATTACAAGAAGACATTAATAAACTAGAAGAATAGGCATATAATTGGTAAATGAAATTCAACACAGATAAAAGTGAAGTATTACATTTTGGAAAGAAAATTAGGGAGGTCACATATCCCTTGGAAAATACAAATCTAATTGGAGTAGAAGAGCAAAGGGATCTCGGAGTACAAATACACAAATCACGGAAAGTAGCGACACACCTTAACAAGACCATACAAAAATCAAACTAAGCACTAGGGTTTATTTCTAGAAGAACTGAATTGAAAAGTAGAGAAGTTATGCTAAACTCGTGTTGAACCTTGGTTAAACCATACTTGGAGGACTGCATACAATTCTGATTGACGTATTATAAAAAGGATATAGAGGCACTGGAAAGGATGCAAAAAATCCTTACAAGGATGATATCAGAAATGCAAGGGTGTACCTATCAGGAAAGGATGACCAGGCTGGGTCTATTTTCTCTTGAAAATAGAAGGCTGAGGGGTCACCTAACAGATGTCTTTAAAATTGTGAAAGGTTTTGATAGTGTGGATAGAGAGCGAGTGTATTCCACTTGTATGGAAGAGCAAAAGGTCATCAATATAAGATAGTTACCAAAAAATCAAAAAGAGAATTCAGAAGGAACTGCTTTACCCAGAGAATGGTGAGAATGTGGAACTCGCTACTACAGGGAGTGGTTGAAGCAAATAGTATAGATGCATTTAAGGAGAGCCTAGTGAAACATATGAGGGAGAAGTTAATAGAGGGTTCAAGTGGAGCATTAATGCCAGCATGGACTGGTTAGGCCAAATGGCTTGTTTCTGTGCAGTATATTCTATGTAATCCTATGTAATCTTCTTAATCACCCACTGGCTGGGCAGGCTGCACTTCTTGGGTGTGTGAAATGAGGAAGGCACAAGGGTGGAGTTGTGGTAATGGGAGGACGGGAAAGCAAGAGGTGCATGCCAGAAGGAGGATATATATGAGGATACCAGCATCTTTTATCCTTTCAGCCCCACCACTGGCCAAGGGCTCAGCCATGCTCCTGCCAAGAATGGAATGCACCGTCTCCTCCAAGGGGGTATGGTGAGGCTAAAAATGGGAGATGTGCCTCGTGATTGGCGCAGATTGTTGGTAGTTGTGTGATTGTGGGGTGGGGGGTCGTGTAATGAGCAGTTTGTGAGACTCGTGGTGCAGTTGGTAGGAGACGGCTTTTGAAGATGCATTCACTGACCTTGACCAATGGTCTGAGGTCATGAAGCTTCTTTGTGCACTGGAGCCAGGTGATGGGGACGACACTGCTGGCAATGATGGCCTCGGTGATGTGGTCTCACCTCCTTCTTTCTGGAGGGCCTCCTGGCTCCTGTGGATAGAGACCTCGCTTGCAGTGTTGACCCCCTGCACAAAGCTGGAATGCTGCGTGTGAGACCCTTGGTGCCCCTACCCTTGCTTGCTGAGCCATTTGCGCTAGTGCTGAAGCAGTTTTCCCATTTTTTTGAAGTTCAGAAGGGAATTCAGCTTTAAGTGCTGAATAATCACATTTAGGATTTATTTTATATGTTAATTTTTTTTGAAAGCTGCATTTTTTTCACTGCATTTTAATTTGTATTAGATCTGAGTGCATTGCCCCTTTAATTTATAGCCTTTTAATTGCCCACAATTCCTTGCAAGCTTCACAACTTCACACGCAGAGGCTGTGCGAAGCTCGAACACCACTTCATGATGGGAACTTCGTCTCGGTGGTCTCCACTAACGCCACCAGGAGGGCGTGGCATGGAAGGTTAGTGCAGCAAGACCAATCCAGCGCCCAGATGAATATATTCTCCTTAGCAGCCATTTTCAGTGGCTGTTAACTGTCAGCTAATGTAGGTCAGTGAGCAAGGGGTAATGGGTGAACGGGACGTGGTGCAAGTTAGGACATGGGCAGCCGGGTTTTGGATGACTTCAATTTTACTCAGGCGCTTGATTTAGCGCTCCACTTCCTTCTTGGAACGCAGACGGCAACTTTTTTTAAAGTTTGAAATCGTTAGCACGCTAACTTTTAAAACTTAAAAAAATTAGCGCCCCAAATGGGGCAATAATGAATTTCTCCCCATAAATACCTTGAGTGAATGGCATGGTGATCATGACAAAAAAAAATCTGATTAAATGAATAAAGAATATGGAAAATAGAAAATGTTGGAAATACTCATCACCTGCTGAGTATTTCCAGCATTTTCGATTTTTTTTTCAGATTTCCAGCATCCACAGTATTTTACTTTTGTAAAGAATATGAAAGTTCTGACTCTGTAGAAATGTAGCTTAATACAGCTGAGTGTTCAGACTCTCCAAAGATCTGCTGTATTCTTTGTGTGTGCTTGTTTTGTGAAGAATGCAGTGAGTGATCTGCTCCATACCTACCTCAGTATATCAAAACTCTACATATTTGTCCACACATTGCCAAATGTTTTAACAAAACAAAACAGAGCTGTACTGCGATTTTTCACATGTTACCTTAGTATGAAGTTATCCAGCTACCCTTTAAGAGACAATGGGGGTAATTCTTAATTTTGCTGCCTAGATGAACAGTAACCTCACGGAATGCATTTTCCTCCCTTCATAGAATCAGTTCAATTCAATAGAACAAAAACCATTCAGGTTTGACCCACCAGGTTATCAGCTAAGTTAAAAATGACCCCCACGTAAAGAATATTTACTCTTGTGGCTATATGTTAAAGCAGGTTTACAATTTTATTAGAAATAGTAAAGACAGAAAAGTTTCCCACCTTTTCTGTGAGGTCACTAACCCATTCGCAGGGAATTTCCTCGGGGCTTCTCCTGATCAGCAGCTCTAATTCAGTGGGAGGTTGGTGCAAGACCCGTTTACTCATGTATATGAGGTTTTTGCCAATCAGCCGTCAAAGTTACAGGGACTGAGCGGAAGATGCCGAGAGGAAATTCGCTCGCATAGTGCCAGAGTTCCCAAAGTTGTTGATTTTCAAGGTGTTGACCTTTAATGGAAGAATTGTTATTACAACATGGATAATTCACTCAAAGAAAACAGCAACTTCCTTTGTATAGCCCCATGTTATCAGTTGTTCATGAAAGTTGGCATGTCAACCAGACCAGAGCTGTGATTACCAGTTTAACACCTTAACTAGCAGGAAACTAACCTTTCAATCACTGTAGGAAAATAAATGGTCTGCAATCAGTAATGTTGTTGAGTGTCTTCAATCTATGTTCCAGAAATTGTTTATTAAAGCCTATTTCAAGACAGAGTGCTTAATTGCTGTGAACAGGAAGTATTTGACATAAGCATGCAATTCCTAATGTAAATTCCAGAAATGAGCCTGGAGGACATCACCAACAATGCCAGCCTATATACATCACCCACACGATCTTGCATGAAGCAAGAAACGTTATCTGGATGTAAAGGAAACTATGAAACAGAATTGGCCTTCAGCCATGCTTGATCTCAAGTGGTGGGCTACAAGGTCTCAAAGTGCTGACATCATCAGAAGGAGTTGTGGTGGAACTGTTGGGCTGGGAGTGTCTGCTGGAGTTAATGGAGAGTGAAATAATAATAATTAACACCCACACTTTTGTTCTCCCCATGGAATATCCTGGACTATCCAGGATACAGAACCTTACTGTATCACACACTGCACTAGGAGCCACTCACATAATGACCACCACTGCACCAATACAGATGAAAAAATATGTACATCCTCAAAAGTTAGTGATTCACCAGCATATAAGCCCAAAGGATGTAGCATCCCTCCTCTGTATATTACAGAAGTCTCAGAAAGGTCATACGTATCCTAGACTTGTAATAGTTACAGAGATCAGTGGAGCAATTTTAAAGTGAAGGTGCTGGAGCACCAACAAAATGTGCACAATGTTGTGACCACCATATGTACCATGACAGATGAGACATTTTGAAGGATGGAGAGATCGATGTCAGAGGCAAACTTCTCTATCTCAATTAAATTCAATGTGCTGGACCAATTAATTATTGTACTTTAATTCATCATGGATGAAACAACAAATATAGTGATTGCATTGCAAACTTCTATGACCCAAGAACTTAGCAATGTAGGAACTTACTCTAAATGCTCTAGTTCACATTGAGTCTAAAATTCAAGAAACGCTGCAGTCAGAGCTAGGAAGTCTTGGAGAAAGCTTATTATCAGCTATGAATGTTGCTCTAAACTTATGAATATAAAGTAGTATCTCCCCAAATAGACACTGGCAGTTAAGAGTAGGTGCCTTCCAATAGTGATCTAAGCGGGGATTTCAGATGCAGGGCATCAGAAATGAGAAAAGCAGTATACACCTGAAGTCCGAGAGTTCTTACAGTGCCTATTTGAGGCATTCCTTGCACAGATCTTTCCACTACCATCGCCAATGGTAGTTACTAGAATCATGTTACAGAGGACATCATCACAGGAAGAAGTAAATGGATTTCACAGGTGAAGTTCACAAATTACACAGTCACGCAAAATTCACAATCGCTTAAAAATAAATAAACACCATCTTTACTTTGCCCCTTTTACCATATGAACTTCTGACTAGGGAACGGCAAGTTCTAGCAATGGGTATGGCTGCCAATGTAACAAAACAAAACAGATAAACTGTCCTGAAACAACATTTATTGTACCCAGCAATCATCATGTACAAATCTGTGTAATACTTCCTGTGAGTACAAGGTTGGTATGATAGCTCATATGGATGATCTATACTTTGATATGTTTTGCCTTGGCACAGGAAATTCCCTTAACATAGAAATATGGCAATCACCAATTCCAACCTGACATTCGTTCTATCTGTTACCACCAATTGGACAAAAAGTCCACTGTCAGTCCTCTTGCTGGGTTTGACAACTGGTTTATTCCATTGAGTTGTATATGTAGGCGACATCTGTACAGAAGGATTAAGCGATCAAAACGTGCAACACAGTCGCTTTATTTCATCTGTCATCAGTCAGTGCGTTTAATTGGTGCTTTCGCGGCTGGTTTACAGATTAATTCCCGACATCACAAACTTACGTCGGTAACTGATAAACTCCATCTCCAACGGGTAACTGGTTCAATGTGCACATCAACACTGTTCCTGGTATCATTAGACATTGAAAATTGTATCAACACCCTGAATCTCACCCCTAAAATTCCTGAATGCTTTAAATCATTGTAGTTATTGCATTAAGCATTAAGCAATCCTTTAATATTTATCTTAGGAGAAATCAAGAAAAAAATAATTTCTTAGAGTAGCAGCAGTAAATACATTATAAATTGCTAAGCAAAATAATACTGACTCTTTAAACATTAGATGGGATGGGATAATTATTACAAGTTAAAACGTAACACTGCAAGACTTTAAAATATTTAGTTTGAGGTTATTTGCAGCAAACAACAATTTCAGTTTTAGGGATACTTCAAATAGTTAACAAGACAAACCCTTGTTCACTGTATACTATATGAAGAAAATAACCAAAATACTGTTTGAAGATACAGACGGGAGACAAATGAACTTTCATTTCCTATGTGCACATTTGGCAAACTCTGTTTGCATTAAAAGCATTGATTTCTAATTATTTAAAGCACTTCAGAAGTAGTCTTTTAATCAAAGTGAATGTGAATGGTGTGGCCTGCAAGGAGGAAGAGCAAGCCTGCCAGCAAAGAGAAGAATATCCCAATTGGTGCAACTATGAAAGACCATCCATACTGAATGTTCAGTACAAAATCAGGACAGAGCTGGATTCTTTGCTTCTGAATGTATTCTTGAATATCAATAACAGTTTCGATCCAGATGACATACATAATAACAAGTATTGTGAACAAAATACCTGGAAAGGGAAAAAAAAGAAAAAAATCAATTAAAATAACTTTTTAAAAAATTATTTATGTTCAAATGTTATATTTTTAAACACTATTGTTCTCCCTGTTCACTCTGTCCTGTTACCACCACCAGGGGCATTCTCCTCCAGCCAGGAGAGCTGGATTTTAATTATAATTAGTTGCTGATGTTATATTTTAGCCTGACCGCAACCTCCGTCCCCGCTCCTCCGACCCCCGAACTGGCAATGTGATGTTATTGTTACTATTTTTAACAGAAAACTCCTGAACCCCCATATTTAGGTGGAGGCGGGGGGGGTGGGGGGGGGCGGCGGGGTGAGACCTGGAAATCCTGGGGACACAAATTTAACAACAGGACCTCATTATCATTTCTTAATTCTGTTTCCCGCCCAGCAGCCAGCCAGAGGCCAGATTGATAGGCTGGCCGGCTGCTGGACAGGGAAGCCAGTGGTAGAAGGCCACAGCTGGGAACTGTTGGGGTTGGTCCCCAGGAATCAGGAAAGATTGCAAGTGTCAAGATTTGACGTAGAACCACATAAAGATATATTAGGACAGGTGATCAAAAGCTTGGTGAGAGAGGTAGATTTTAATGAGCATCCCAAAGGAAGAGAGAGAGGTGGAAATGTGCAGATGTTTAGGGAGGAAATTCCTGAACTTAGGATCTAGGCGATGGAAATCGGGGATGCGCAAGAGGCCAGAATTGCAGGAACGCAGGCATCGCGAAGGGTTGTAGGGCTGGAGGTTACAGAGATAAGGAGGTCATAGAGGGATTTGAAAACAAGGATGAGCATTTTAAATTCAAGGTGCTGCTGGACTGGGAGCCAATGTAGATTAGTGACCACAGGGGTGATAGGAGAACGGGACAGAATGAGTTAGGATAGTGAAATTGAGAGTCATTTAAGAACTGATTTTATTTACTATTACCTAAAGTCTTCAAATCAGAGGAGTTTATTTCAGCTGTGATTGTTAAAAGGAAAGAAAGGCAAAGAGTAGAATCTTCCCCATTCACAGTCAATGGAGAAATTCTACACAATAACATGTGCAGTGAGCTACACAATCTGTAGAGGGCAACAGTCAACTCATAAATAAGCTCACATTGGATCAGCTCTTCGTAAAAAATGTGAATCAGTGGCCACTAGGGGGTAGATATTAACGCCACTACGATCGTCAGGGTGGAGGGTTAAACATTTTAAAACGCGAAACGTTACTACGTAAGTATCTGACACTATTTTTACAGCAGCGGGTCTGTGTTCCGCTCTCAAGAGGCGGGGTACTTTCTTACAATATTTAAATTAGGCTCCCACAGTGCAGTTGGGAGCCTGATATAAAGTTAACAGTTGCTGGCTGGGTTTCAAAGGGCTCGGGAAGCTCGGCAGCTAAACGGAGACCGAAGCAGCTGGCTGCAAGAGGGACGTGCTTTTTAATAGCACGGCTTGTGAGCTAGGAGGAACAGGAGTACTCCCCCAGCCCCTCAAGCAAACTTTCCACCAATCGTGGCTGCTCCTCGCTGCTGCGATCTGCCGACCCTCCTGCACCCTACAATCCAAAGTTTCCTGCTCTGCGATCTGCCGACCAGACACCCCACCCCCCCACCAACCAACCTGCAATTCCGAGCCTCCTGCCAAGCGATAAACTGCCTCAGGTATTGTAAATATTTGCATTGATTTTTATCACTCCCGCTCAAGCTTAGAAAAGAGCACATACAAAATATGTTATCAATCGGCTCAGTTTCATAGAAACATAGAAAATAGGTGCAGGAGTAGGCCATTCGGCCCTTCTAGCCTGCACCACCATTCAATGAGTTCATGGCTGAACATTCAACTTCAGTACCCCATTCCTGCTTTCTCGCCATACCCCTTGATCCCCCTAGTTAACTCCTTTTTGAATATATTTAGTGAATTGGCCTCAACAACTTTCTGTGGTAGAGAATTCCACAGGTTCACCACTCTCTGGGTGAAGAAGTTCCTCCGCATCTCGGTCCTAAATGGCTTACCCCTTATCCTTACACTGTGACCTCTGGTTCTGGACTTCCCCAACATTGGGAACATTCTTCCTGCATCTAACCTGTCTAACCCTGTCAGAATTTTAAATGTTTCTGAGGTCCCCTCTCATTCTTCTGAACTCCAGTGAATACAAGCCCAGTTGATCCAGTCTTTCTTGATAGGTCAGTCCCGCCATCCCGGGAATCAGTCTGGTGAACCTTCGCTGCACTCCCTCAATAGCAAGAATGTCCTTCCTCAGGTTAGGAGACCAAAACTGTACACAATACTCCAGGTGTGGCCTCACCAATGCCCTGTACAACTGTAGCAACACCTCCCTGCCCCTGTACTCAAATCCCCTTGCTATGAAGGCCAACATGCCATTTGCTTTCTTAACCGCCTGCTGCACCTGCATGCCAACCTTCAATGACTGATGTACCATGACACCCAGGTCTTGTTGCATCTCCCCTTTTCCTAATCTGTCACCATTCAGATAATAGTCTGTCTCTCTGTTTTTACCACCAAAGTGGATAACCTCACATTTATCCACATTATACTTCATCTGCCATGCATTTGCCCACTCACCTAACCTATCCAAGTCGCTCTGCAGCCTCACAGCATCCTCCTCGCAGCTCACACTGCCACCCAACTTAGTGTCATCCGCAAATTTGGAGATACTACATTTAATCCCCTCATCTAATTCATTAATGTACAGTGTAAACAGCTGGGGCCCCAGCACAGAACCTTGCGGTACCCCACTAGTCACTGCCTGCCATTCTGAAAAGTACCCATTTACTCCTACTCTTTGCTTCCTGTCTGACAACCAGTTCTCAATCCATGTCAGTACACTACCCCCAATCCCATGTGCTCTAACTTTGCACATCAATCTCTTGTGTGGGACCTTGTCGAACGCCTTCTGAAAGTCCAAATATACCACATCAACTGGTTCTCCCTTATCCATTCTACTGGAAACATCCTCAAAAAATTCCAGAAGATTTGTCAAGCATGATTTCCCTTTCACAAATCCATGCTGACTTGGACCTATCATGTCACCTCTTTCCAAATGCACTGAGATGATTGCATAGTAGCAGGATGTGGGTAGCAATCATTCCCAAATTGCAAAGTAAAGACGTATTGCTTGAGGTTTAGATGCCTCCTCAGTTATGTCACTCCAGACAGTTATGTCACCCATGTGTAGCCATCACTCAGCAGCACCTCACTCTTTCCCTTTCATAGCATCGGATCTGGTATCGTGATTATGAAAATGGAGGAGAAACCCAAAGTTTATATGAGTTCATATCTCACCATGGCAAATTGTGCAAGTGAATTCATTAGCTTGTCAGCTAGTACCAGAAAAGATAAATATGAAAACTGATAGAACGTTGTAAAAACCCAACTGATTCACTAATGTCCTTCAGGGAATGGAATCGTGTCTAGTCTATATGTCTTGGTTAATCCTTGCCACTGGATCAAGACCTAGCTCTGTCAAGCCCGTGTGGTGGCTGGTATGCAATGGCCACCACACGTTAAAAAAAATCCACGCACAAGCATCTTCCACCCTTCAAGATGTAGTTCGCGATCTGGAATATTAGTTCGGGATCTGGAACATTGAAACACCTGTGAACTCATCCTTTTTTGGCGTGGAAGTAAGTTATCCTTGCTTCGAGGGACTGCCTATGATGATGATATGTAACACGAGTTCCCACACTGAGAACCCAATTCTAAAGGTGGAGGGTCAGATATAAGAACATAAGAAATAGGAGCAGGAGAAGGCCATACGGTCCCTCGAGCCTGCTCCGCCATTTAGTACGATCATGGCTGATCTGATCATGGACGCAGGTCCACTTCCCTGCCCGCTCTCCATAACCCCTTATTCCCTTATCGTTCAAGAAACTGTCTATTTCTGTCTTAAATTTATTCAATGTCCCAGCTTCTACAGCTCTCTGAGGCAGTGAATGCCACAGATCCACAACCCTCTGAGAGAAGAAATTTCTCCTCACCTCAGTTTTAAATGGGCGGCCCCTTAAAATCTAAGATTATGCCCTCTAGTTCTAGTCTCCCCTATCAGCGGAAACATCCTCTCTGCATCCACCTTGTCAAGCTCCCTCATAATCTTATACGTTTCAATAAGATCACCTCTCATTCTTCTGAATTCTAATGAGTAGAGGCCCACCCTACTCAACCTTTCCTCATAAGTCAACCCCCTCATCTCTGGAATCAACCTTGTCAACCTTCTCTGAACTGCCTCCAAAGCAAGTATATCCTTTCGTAAATATGGAAACCAAAACTGTACGCAGCAGTGCAGCCTCACCAATACCCTGTACAACTGTAGCAAGACTTCCCTGTTTTTATACTCCATCCCCTTTGCAATAAAGGCCAAGATTCCATTGGCCTTCCTGATCACTTGCTGTACCTGCATACTAACCTTTTGTGTTTCATGCACATTGTTGTCTTCCTAACAATGAGACTGCACACAGGGAGGTTAAAGTAAGTGACCTCAGTCTTTATTCAGACACTCCAGCGTGAGGAACAGGCATTAGGGGCCGGCTTATATACAGTGCTCAGGGGATGAGCTCCTTGGTGGCGGAACATGGGAGTGCATGCTTTACAGATACACAACATCACTCCCCCGCCAAAGTCAAAGCGAAAACTATTTACAAGGTGAGGCGGTCGGGAGCCTTTCTTTCCCTGGTGGACCGCCTCGGTACAAATGTCTGTTCTGTTGTGTTGGCTGTGCCCTCGCTGGGCTGGCGTGTTGTTTGCCCTTCGGGGCTGCTGGGTGAGCCTGGCCTCGCTGGGCTGTTGGGCATGATGGGTTCGATTTCCTGGTCCGAGGTAGTGTTGTTGATCCTTTGGGAGTATGTTGTGGGCTCGAAAAAGGTGGTGACTGCTGTGGGTTGTTCAGGTCAGTCTGTGAACCACAGCCTCATTTGGTCCAGGTGCTTTCTGCAAATTTGTCCATTGTCTAGTTTGACTACAAACACCCTATTCCCTTCTTTAGCTATCACTGTGCCCGCGGTCCACTTGGGACCATGTCCATAGTTTAGCATATACACAGGGTCATTCAGATCAATTTCCCGTGACACAGTGGCGCGACCATCGTTTACATTTTGTTGCTGCCGCCTTCTTTCTACCTGATCATGCAGGTTGGGGTGAACCAGCGAGAGTCTGGTTTTAAGTGTCCTTTTCATGAGTAGCTCAGCCGGGGGCACCCCTGTGAGCGAGTGGGGTCTCGTGCGGTAGCTGAGCAGTACTTGGGACAGGCGGGTTTGGAGTGAGCCTTGTGTGACTCGTTTGAGACTCTGTTTGATTGTTTGTACTGCCCGCTCTGCCTGCCCATTGGAAGCTGGTTTAAATGGGGCCGAGTTGACATGTTTGGTCCCATTGCGGGTCATGAATTCTTTAAATTCGACACTGGTAAAACATGGCCCGTTGTCACTGACCAGTATGTCAGGCAGGCAGTAGGTGGCAAACATGGTCCTCAGGCTTTCAATGGTGCCGATGGCGGTGCTTCCCGACATTATTTCACATTCAATCCATTTTGAAAAAGCATCCACCATCACCAGGAAAATTTTACCGAGAAACGGGCCCGCATAGTCGACATGGATCCTTGACCATGATCTGGAGGGCCTCTCTGGGCGCGTTGCTCAACTGAGCACACACACTGCATTGCCATACACAGGCTTCTAAGTCAGAGTCAATACCGGGCCACCACACGTGGGATCTGGCTATCGCTTTCATCATCACTATACCTGGGTGTGTGCTGTGGAGATCTGAGATGAACATCTCCCTGCCCTTTTTGAGTAGTACTACGCGGTTACCCCACAACAGGCAGTCTGCCTGAATGGACAGCTCATCCTTTCGCCGCTGAAACGGCTTGATTAGTTCTTGCATTTCAACGGGGATGCTGGCCCAGCTCCCATGCAGTACACAGTTTTTTTACTCGGGACAGCAGAGGATCTTGACTGGTCCAAGTCCTAATCTGGCGGGCTCTGACAGGTGATTTATCATTTTCAAACGCTTCCATGACCATCAACAAGTCTGCGGGCTGCGCCACCATCAACAAGTTTGCAGGCTGCGCCATTTCCACCCCCATGGTGGCCAATGGTAGCCGACTGAGAGCATCCGCACAGTTCTCGGTGCCTGGCCTGTGGCCTGTAGTTATACGTTGATAGTGCGAGTGCCACCTTTGTATGTAGGCTGAGGCATTAGTATTTATCCCCTTTTCAACGAACAGGGATATGAGGGGCTTGTGATCGGTTTCCAGCTCGAATTTAAGGCCAAACAGGTACTGATGCATTTTCTTTACCCCAAACACATACGCTAATGCCTCTTTCTCAATCATGCTGTAGGCCCTCTTGGCCTTAGACAAGCTCCTGGAGGCATAGGCGACAGGTTGCAACTTCCCCGCAATGTTAGCTTGTTGTAATACACACCCGACTCCGTACGACGATGCATCACATGCCAGCACAAATCTTTTACACGGGTTATACAATACAAGCAGCTTGTTGGAGCATAAAATGTTTCTGGCTTTCTCAAAAGCAATTACTTGGTTTTGTCTCCATAACCAGTTCTCACCTGTGCGCAATAACACATGTAGGGGCTCTAAGAGGGTGCTTAACCCCGGTAGGAAGTTACCAAAATAGTTGAGGAGTCCCAGGAACGACCGCAGTTCCGTGACGTCCTGTGGCCTGGGCGCGTTCCTGATAGCCTCTGTCTTGGCGTCTGTCGGTCGAATGCCGTCTGCCGCGATCTTTCTCCAAAAAACTCCACTTCTGTTGCCATGAAGACGCATTTCGACCTCTTCAGCCGCAGCCCTACGCGATCCAGTCGCTGGAGGATCTCCTCCAGGTTCTGTAGGTGTTCGACGGTGTACCGACCCGTGACCAATATGTCGTCCTGAAAGACCACCGTGTGTGGTACCGACTTGAGTAGGCTCTCCATGTTTCTCTGGAAGATCGCTGCAGCCGACCGAATTCCAAACAGGCATCTGTTGTCGATGAACAGTCCCTCGTGCATGTTGATGCAAATGAGGCCATTCGAAGACTCCTCCAGCTCCTGTGTCATGTCGGCAGAAGTCAGGTCGAGCTTGGTGAACGTCTTGCCTCCTGCCAGTGTCGCAAATAGGTCGTCTGCCTTAGGTAGCGGGTATTGGTCTTGTAGTGAGAAACGATTAATAGTTACTTTATAATGGCCACAAATCCCGACCGTGCCATCACTTTTGAGTACTGGAACAATCGGGCTGGCCCACTCGCTGAATTCCACTGGGGAGATGATGCCCTCGCATTGCAGCCTGTCCAGCTCAATTTCCACTCTCTCCCTCATCATGTGAGGTACCGCTCACGCCTTGTGGTGAATGGGTCATGCCTCTGGGACCAAGTGGATCTGCACCTTCGTCCCGGAAAATTTTTCAATGCCTGGCTCAAAAAGGAAATTTTTTAAGAACCTGGGTACATGAGGCCTCATCGACATGTGATAGAGCTTGGATGTAATCCCAGTTCCAGCGGATTTTGCCCAGCCAGCTCCTTCCAAGTAGTGTAGGGCCATCGCCCGGGACAATCTAGAGTGACAGTTCATGCACCGTGCCCTCGTAGGTGACCTTGACTATGGCGCTGCCCAGGACAGTGATAAGCTCTTTGGTGTACGTTCTCAGTTTTGTGTGGATGGGGCTCAGGGCTGGTCTGAGTGCCATGTTGCACCACAGTCTCTCAAACATCTTTTTACACAAGATGGATTAGCTAGTGCCAGTGTCCAGTTCCATGGTTACGGGTAAGCCATTCAATTTTACATTTAGCATTATAGGTGGACTTTTCGTCTCAAATGTGTGCACCCCATGTACTTCAGCATCTGCCTCCTCTCTCTGAGGCTCGAATTTTCTTTGATCCACCATGGACCGATCTTCCTCTGCCATGTGGTGGTTAGCAGGCTTTGCAGAGCTTGCAGCTTGTCTGCAAGCTCGTTGGAGGTGCCCCATTGTTCCACAGCTCTTGCAAACATACCCTTTGAAGCGGCATGAATAGGCTGAATGGAAGCCTCCACAACGCCAACAAGGTGTGAAATGCCTTGCATTCATCCTTTGTTGCGGACTCTGAGTCATCTGGGTCACCTGAGGCCTGCTGACAGTTGCAGACTCGTAGTTTCTGCCCTGTACAGCTCTGCTCACAAACACAGTTCCAGTTAATTTATGAACATTGCTAGCACTCGTGTGCTGAGAGATTTGTTTGGTGTTATCACTGGTGGACATAAACGCCTGTGCTATCGCAATGGCCTTACTGAGGGTCGGTGTCTCTACAGTCAAATGTTTTCGTAGAATGGTCTCGTGGCCAATGCCCAATACAAAAAAGTCTCTGAACATTTGCTCCAGGTCGCCATCAAACTCACATTGTCCTGCAAGTCGCCTTAGCTCGGCGACGCAGCTCGCCACTTCCTGACCTTCAGATCGCTGGTACGTGTAGAATCGATACCTCGCCATCAGCACGCTCTCCCTTGGGTTGAGATGCTCCAGAACCAGTGTACACAGCTCCTCACATGACTTATCTGTGGGTTTCACTGGAGCCAGAAGATTCTTCATGAGGCTGTCGGTCGGTGCCCCGCAGACCGTGAGGAGGACCGCTCTCCTTTTTGCAGTGCCTCCTTCTCCGTCCAGCTCGTTGGTTACAAAGTACTGGTCTAGCCGTTTGACATAGGCTTCCCAGTCCTCACCCTCTGAGAACTTCTCCAGGATGTCCACAGTTTGCTGCATCTTTGCGTATACTCGTCACCAGTTGTTGTGTTCCGAACACAGATGATACTGCACACAGGTAGGTTCAAGTAACAATGACCTCAGTCTTTATTAAGACATTCCAGAGTGAGGAACAGGCCTTAGGGGCCGGCTTATATACAGTGCTCCCAAGGGATGCAGGGATCCCTTGGGACTTCAGGGGATGCACTTCCTGGTGGCGAAACATGGGAGTGCATGCTTTACAAATACACAACACACATGTACCCCTAGGCCCCGCTGTACTGCAGCACTTTGCAATCTTTCTCCATTTACATAATAACTTGCTCTTTCATTTTTTTTCTAAGTGCATGACCTCACACGTTCCAACATTATACTCCATCTACCAAATTTTTGGCCACTCACTTAGCTTGTCGATGTCCTTTTGCAGATTTTGTATGTCCTCCTCACACATTGCTTTTCCTCCCACCTTTGTATCGTCGGCAAACTTGGCTACATTGTACTCAGTACATTCCTCCAAGTCGTTAATATAGATTGTAAATAGTTGATGTCACAGCACTGATCCCTGCGACACCCCACTGGTTACTGATTGCCAACCCGAGAATGAACCATTTATCCCTACTCTCTGTTTTCTGTTCGTTAGCCAATCTTCTTTCCATGTTAATATATTATGCCCAACCCCGTGATCTTTTATCTTGTGCAGTAACCTTTTATGTGGCACCTGGTCAAATGCCTTCTGGAAGTTCAAATACACTACATCCACTGTTTCCCCTTTATCCACCCTGTTCGGTACATCCTCAAAGAATTCTAGCAAATTTGTCAAACATGACTTGCCCTTCATAAATCCATGCTGACTCTGCCTGACCGAATTTTGCTTTTCCAAATATCCTGCTACTGCTTCTTTAATAATGGACTCCAACATCTTCCCAACCACAGATGTGAGGCTAACTGGTCTATAGTTTCTTGGGTGGGCCAATCCAGGAAGGCCTGGCTGATGTAATGTAAGAACATAAGAATTAGGAACAGGAGTAGGCCATCTAGCCCCTCGAGCCTGCTCCGCCATTCAACAAGATCATGGCTGATCTGGCCGTGGACTCAGCTCCACTTACCCGCCCTCTCCCCGTAACCCTTAATTGGTTAAAAATCTATCTATCTGTGACTTGAATACATTCAATGAGCTAGCCTCAACTGCTTCCTTGGGCAGAGAATTCCACAGATTCACAACCCTCTGGGAGAAGAAATTCCTTCTCAATTCGGTTTTAAATTGGCTCCCCCGTATTTTGAGGCTGTGCCCCCTAGTTCTAATCTCGCCGACCAGTGGAAACAACCTCTCTGCCTCTATCTTGTCTATCCCTTTCATTATTTTAAATGTTTCGATAAGATCACCCCTCATCCTTCTGAACTCCAACGAGTAAAGACCCAGTCTACTCAATCTATCATCGTAAGGGAACCCCCTCATTTCCGGAATCAGCCTAGTGAATCGTCTCTGTACCCCCTCCAAAGCTAGTATATCCTTCCTTAAGTAAGGTGACCAAAACTGCACGCAGTACTCCATGTGCGGCCTCATCAATACCCTGTACAGTTGCAGCAGGACCTCCCTGCTTTTGTACTCCATCCCTCTCGCAATGAAGGCCAACATTCCATTTGCCTTCCTGATTATCTGCTGCACCTGCAAACCAATTTTTTGGGATTCATGCACAAGGATCCAAAAGAGTTTCATGCACAAGGACCCACAGGTCCCTCTGCACCGCAGCATGTTGTAATTCCTCCCCATTCAAATAATATTCCCTTTTACTGTTTTTTTTTCCAAGGTGGATGACTTCACATTTTCCGACATTGTATTCCATCTGCCAAACCTTAGCCCATTCGCTTAACCTATTTAAATCTCTTTGCAGCCTCTCTGTGTCCTCTACATAACCCGCTTTCCCATTAATCTTTGTGTCATCTGCAAATTTTGTTACAACACTCTGTCCCCTCTTCCAGGTCATCTATGTATATTGTAAACAGTTGTGATCCCAGCACCGATCCCTGTGGCACACCACTAACCACCGATTTCCAATCCGAAAAGGACCCATTTATCCCAACTCTCTGCTTTCTGTTAGCCAGCCAATTCTCTATCCATGCTAATACATTTCCTCTGACTCTGCGTGCCCTTATCTTCTGCAGTAACTTTTTGTGTGGCACCTTATCGAATGCCTTTTGGAAATCTAAATACACCACATCCATCGGTACACCTCTATCCACCATGCTCGTTATATTCTCAAAGAATTCCAGTAAATTAGTTAAACATGATTTCCCCTTCATGAATCCATGTTGCGTCTGCTTGATTGCACTATTCCTATCTAGATGTCCCACTATTTCTTCCTTAATGATAGCTTCAAGCATTTTCCCCACTACAGATGTTAAACTAACCGGCCTATAGTTACCTGCCTTTTGTCTGTCCCCTTTTTTAAACAGAGGTGTTACATTAGCTGCTTTCCAATCCAATGGTACCTCCCCAGAGTCCAGAGAATTTTGGTAGATTATAACAAATGCATCTGCTCTAACTTCCGCCATCTCTTTTAATACCCTGGGATGCATTTCATCAGGACCAGGGAACTTGTCTACCTTGAGTCCCATTAGCCTGTCCAGCACTACCTCGCTAGTGATGGTGATTGTCTCAAGGTCCTCCCTTCCCACATTCCCGTGACCAGCATTTTTTGGCATGGTTTATGGGTCTTCCACTGTGAAGACCGAAGCAAAATAATTGTTTAAGGTCTCAGCCATTTCCACATTTCCCATTATTAAATCCCCCTTCTCATCTTCTAAGGGACCAACATTTACTTTAGTCACTCTTTTCCGTTTTATATATCTGTAAAAGCTTTTACTATCTGTTTTTATGTTTTGCGCAAGTTTACTTTCATAATCTATCTTTCCTTTCTTTATTGCCTTCTTCGTCATTCTTTGCTGTTTAAAATTTTCCCAATCTTCTAGTTTCCCACTAACCTTGGCCACCTTATACGCATTGGTTTTTAATTTGATACTCTCCTTTATTTCCTTAGTTATCCATGCCTGGTTATCCCTTCTCTTACCGCCCTTCTTTTTCACTGGAATATATTTTTGTTGAGCACTATGAAAGAGCTCCTTAAAAGTCCTCCACTGTTCCTCAATTGTGCCACCGTTTAGTCTGTGTTCCCAGTCTATTTTAGCCAACTCTGCCCTCATCCCACTCTAGTCCCCTTTGTTTAAGCATAGTACGCTTGTTTGAGACACTACTTCCTCACCCTCAATCTATATTACAAATTCAACCATACTGTGATCACTCATTCCGAGAGGATCTTTTACTAGGAGATCGTTTATTATTCCTGTCTCATTACACAGGACCAGATCTAAGATAGCTTGCTCCCTTGTAGGTTCTGTAACATACTGTTCTAAGAAACAATCCCGTATGCATTCTATGAATTCTTCCTCCAGGCTACCCCTTGCGATTTGATTTGACCAATCGATATGTAGGTTAAAATCCCCCATGATTACTGCCGTTCGTTTTTCACATGCCTCCATTATTCCCTTGATTATTTTCCGCCCCACCGTGAAGTTATTATTTGGGGGCCTATAAACTACGCCCACCAGTGACTTTTTCCCCTTACTATCTCTAATCTCCACCCACAATGATTCAACATTTTGTTCATTAGAGCCAATATCGTCTCTGACAACTGCCCTGATATCATCCTTTATTAACAGAGCTACCCCACCTCCTTTCCCTTATTGTCTATCTTACTGAATTGTCAGATACCCCTGTGGGCCCACGTTTCCACATGATTTGCGCCTGATTTTTAGGAGCAACTGGTGGAGAACGGACTATCTTAGAATTCGCAATTCTCCACATTTTTTTTTTCTGCAGTTCTAGTCTGGTAGAACAGTTCTACTTTGGAACAGAATTTTTTCTTCAAAACGGGGCGTGTCCGGCCACTGACGCCTGATTTGAAAGTTTCCACAGTGAAAATGTACTCCAAACTAAAGTAGAATGGAGCAAGTGAAGATTTTTGTAGAACTGAAAAAACCTGTTCTACACATTAAAAAATCAGGCGCAGGTTACAAATTAGGCGTCCAGAACGAGGTGGGGAGGAGGGGTGGGGAAGGGAACTCATTAAATTCTACAATCAATCCTTATTTATACTTCTACAAATATTATACAAATAAATCCAACCTGAATAAACATTTATAAGCCAAGAAAAGATTAAATAAACCATCTTCCTACCTGTGTGAAAGTGCTTCAGCCAGGAAGAATGGTGCAGCAAGCCTCACAAAATGAGGGAGCCAACCGAACGCGGGCGGGCGGGGGGGAGGAGGGAGGAGGGAGCCGACCGAACGCGGGCGGGGGGGAGGGAGGGAAGGGATCCGACGAACGCAGGCGGGGGGGGGGAGGGATTGAGGGAAGGGAGCCGACGAACACGGGCGGGCGGGAGGGAAGGGAGCCGACCGAACGCGGGGGAGGGAAGGGAGCCGACGAACGCGGACGGGAAGGAAGGAGCCAGGGAGGGAGCCTACCGAACGCGGGGGGCGGGGGGGGCGGGGGGAAGGGAGCCGACCGAACGCGGGGGAGGGAAGGGAGCCGATGAACGCGGGCGGGGGGGGGAAGGGAGGGAAGGGAGCCGACGAACGCGGGCGGGGGGGGGGAAGGGAGGGAAGGGAGCCGACGAACGCGGGCGGGGGGGGGAAGGGAGGGAAGGGAGCCGACGAACGCGGGCGGGGGGGGGAAGGGAGGGAAGGGAGCCGACGAACGCGGGGGAGGGAAGGGAGCCGACGAACGCGGGCGGGTGAGAAGGAAGGAGCCAGGGAGGGAGCCTACCGAACGCGGGGGGTGGGGGGCGGAGGGAAGGGAGCCGACCGAACGCGGGAGGGAGGGAAGGGAGCTGACCGAACGCAGGGGCGGCGGTGGGGGGGGATGGAGGGAGCCGACCGAACGCGGGAGGGAGGGAAGGGAGCTGACCGAACGCAGGGGCGGCGGTGGGGGGGGATGGAGGGAGCCGACCGAACGCGGGAGGGAGGGAAGGGAGCTGACCGAACGCAGGGGCGGCGGTGGGGGGGGATGGAGGGAGCCGACCGAACGCGGGAGGGAGGGAAGGGAGCTGACCGAACGCAGGGGCGGCGGTGGGGGGGGATGGAGGGAGCCGACCGAACGCGGGAGGGAAGGGAGCCGACGAACGCGGGCGGGCGGGAACGCGGGCGGGAGGGAGGGAAGGGAGCCGACCGAACGCGGGGGAGGGAAGGGAGCCGACCGAACGCGGGAGGGAGGGAAGGGAGCTGACCGAACGCGGGAGGGAGGGAAGGGAGCTGACCGAACGCGGGGGCGGCGGTGGGGGGGGATGGAGGGAGCCGACCGAACGCGGGGGGGGGAAGGGAGCCGTTCCAGACGGCTGGCGGGAAAGAGAGAAGGCTGCAGGAAGCCTCAGAAATTGAGGAGCCATTTCCCGACGGCAAAAGGGGGAGGTCGTCGGGAAACGGCTGCCTCAACTTTCTGAGGCTTCCTGCAGTCTTCTCACTGCTACAAGAAGCCTCTGTGCTGATGGCAATGTACTTTTATTAAAAAATGTTCAAAAACTAAACAGCCGAGTGCCAATGTTTTTTTCACACTGAGTATGCGCGAACGCTCCAACACGCACGTGCAGTGTTGCCGGCAGGAAAAAAACTAATTTAAATAGTACCCGCCCCCTCCCACTTACAAAATCGGCGCGAGTGTAGGCTCCGCCCCCCTGGGCGCCGCGCCAGGCAGACAAGGAGCTGCAAAGCGCTCCAGAATCGCTAGTTTTTTTTCCCGCGCCGTTTTAGGCGCGAAAAACGGTCGCCCAGCTCGGAGGGGCGCCCGTTTTTTATCATGTGGAAACTTGGGCCCAAAATGTTTAATTCCCAGTCTTGGCCACCCTGCAACCACGTTTCAGTAATGGCCACCAAATCATGCCCATTTGTAAAGATTTGTGCCGTCAACTCATTTACTTTGTTTCAAATGCTGCGTGTGTTTAGGTAAAGTGTTTTAATACTAGTTTTTAAACCATGATTTTTTGTTTTGACCCCTCCTGCAGCCCCTTTATATTCATACATATTGTCCCTTCCTATCACCTTGTGGTTTACACTTACCCCAGTGCTACTCTGCTCTGTTACCTCCTGCCTTTTGCATCCTTTCTTGGGGTTCTGTTCATCTGAGCTCTCACCCACTCTAACTAGCTCAGAGCCCTCTCCTGGTTTCCCATCCTTCTGCCAAGCTAGTTTAAAGCCCTCCCAACCGCACTATCAAAACCACCCACGAGAACATTGGTCTCGTCTCTTTTGAGGTGTAACCTGTTCGACTTGTACAGGTCTCACCGACCGCAGAAGGGGTCCCAATTGTTCAGGAAACTAAAGCCCTCCCTCCTACACCAATGGCCCAGCCACGTATTTATCTGACTAGCCTTCCTATTTCTACCCTCACTAGTACGTGGGCCATGACTTCTGAATTGGGCCCTTGCTTACCTGCAGCGGGAACCTCAGCTGACTTCAAAGTCAGTGAAGATAAGATGTCGCTGGACGGAAATGGTACAGCCTCCGGCCGGCAAGTGAGCTCGGCCTGATCTTAACCTCTCCCACACAGCATTCTTGTTGGGCGAGTGGGGGGATAAAACCGATTGCTTCTTCATGCCCTCTCAAGTGGCCTAATAAGCCACTCAGGTGTACAAACAATTACTGCAAAACAGAAGGCTGTACTCTCCCCCACCCCCTCATGGAAAGTAAAATCAGGTGGGATGTAAAATGGACCGCCAATCGACTGCATCAGTTTCCCACCGGGCAAGGTAGGTTTAAATGTGTCTCATGGCTCTGCTGTCTTTTCCTCCTTTGCACATTGGAACTGAGCCATATTGGAGAGGGACATCACGTGTTTAGCTTTGAACTGATATTTTTCTCTTGTAAGATGTAATAATTTTGTGGGGTCTTCCATCTGGTAACATGGCTCAAAAAAGATTTGAGTTTATCCCAATTGAGAACACACAGTATGAAAAACAAGCAGCACTGAGACTTCAACTGCACTACTTCATTCAAACTTCAATTCCAGTCACACTTTTTCTCCCAGCTTTTGTATTTATTGAACTTTAATCTCAGCCAGTGTATAGGAGAGACGGGTTGACTTTAAGCAATTATTTCTCAATTATCTCTATGAAGTTGTTGTGGAATTTCTTGAATGCTTTCAAAATGCAATTCAATTCCAGTGCAATTCACTCTTTGTCTCTTGAAGCTACATTAAAAAAAATCCATGTCCTAGTCATCAACATGCTACAGTAGCTGCTGCATTTCAATCTAAATTGGTCATTGGAACTTGACAATATGTAGCTGGTATGTATGTCAAATCATTTCATGTAATAGGTTGCAGCCTCTAGTGTTGTCCATTTAAAATAAAATTCCATCAGTTTGGAAGCATTTAAAATAGAAAACTGTTTTATCTGAGTATTGTAGTTTTAAAATATCCTAGTTTAAAGGTGATAAACTAGATGCCAAAAAAGGGTGAGGCTAGAGGCAACTATAACAACTATAACTATAACAGGTGTCTCACAAATGTGGCCCTGCTTTGTCACTGGGAACACCAAGAATTGGAGAAATTGTACAGGAATGGCAGTTGTCAAGTCACAGAAATCCCATAGACTTACGAGTCCAGTAATATAAGCAATGCACTCCCATAGTCCTGAACTAACAATCTAGAGAACATGAGTTCTAAGTCCACAATGGCAGTATGAGAATTTGAATTCAGTTTATAACAAAAAAAAAATTAGAAATCAAAATCTGGTATCAGGAAAAGTGACCATGAAGTTGTCAGATTGTCATTACAACCCAACTGGTTCACTAATGTCTTTTAGGGAAGGAAACCTGCCAACTCTACTGGGTCTGGCCTATAATAAAGGATCCTCTAGGAAAGAATGATCATAGCATGGTTGAATTTCAAATTCAGTTGGAGGGTGAGAAAGTTGGATCTCAAACCAGTGTTCTAAGCTTAAATAAAGGAGACTACAAAGGTATGAAGGCAGATTTGGCTAAAGTGGACTTGGAACATAAATTAAAGTATGGGACAGTTGATGAGCAGTGGCAGACATTTAAGGCGATATTTCATAACTCTGAACAAAAATATATTCCAGTGAGCAGGAAAGATTTTAAGAGAAGGCAGAACCATCTGTGGCTAACTAAGGAAGTAAAGAATGGTATCAAATTGAAAACAATGGCATACAAAGTTGCCAAGATTAGTGGGAGACCAGAGGATTGGGAATTTTTTTTAAACCAGCAAAGGATGATTTTTTTTTTAAAAGGAGAGGGAAGATAGAGTATGAGAGTAAATTAGCAAGAAATATACAAACAGATAGTAAGAACTTCTACAGTTATATAAAAAGGAAGAGAGTAGCTAAAGTAAATGTTGGTCCCTTAGAGGACAAGACTGAGGAAATAATAATGGGGAACAGGGAAATTAAATGGCAGAGACTTTGAACAAATATTTTGTATCGGTCTTCATGGTAGAAGACACTAAAAACATCCCAATGATAGATAATCAAGGGGCTATAGGGAGGGAAGAACTTAAAACAATCACTATCACTAAAGAAACAGTACTCGGTAAATAATGGGACTAAAGGTCGACAATTCCCCTGGACCTGATGGCCTGCATTCTGGGGTCTTTAAAGAAGTGGCTACAAAGATAGTGGATGCAGTGGTTGTAATCTATCAAAATTCCCTGAATTCAGGGGAGATCCCCGCAGATTAAAAACTGCAAACGTATCGCTCCTATTTAAAAAAGGAGGCAGACAGAAAGCAGGAAACTACAGACCAGTTAGCCTAATATCTGTCGTTGGGAAAATGCTGGAGACCATTATTAAGGAAGCAGTAACAGGACATATGGAAAAGCATAATTCAATCAAGCAGAGTCAGTATGGTTTTAGGAAAGGGAAATCATATTTGACAAATTTGCTGGAGTTCTTTGAGGATGTAACGAGCAAGGTGAATAAGGGGGAACCAGTGGATGTGGTGTATTTGGATTTCCAGAAAGCATTCGATAAGGTGCAACATAAAAGGTTACTGCACAAGATAAGAACTCATGGGGTTGGAGGTAATATATTAGTATGGATAGAGGATTGGCTAACTAACAGCAAACTTCATCTCGTGAGGTTCCACAGGGATCGGAGCTGGGGCCCCAACTATTTACAATCTATATTAATGACTTGGATGAAGGTACCGAGTGTAATGTAGCTAAGTTTGCTGATGATACAAAGTGGGTGGGAAACAAGTAGTGAGGAGGACACAAAAAATCTGCAAAGGGATATAAACAGGCTAAATGAGTGGGCAAACATTTGGCAGATGGAGTATAATGTGGGAAAATATGAAGTTATCCATTTTGGCAGGAAAAATAAAACAAATTATTATTTAAATGGAGAGAAATTACAAAATGCTGCTGAACAGAGGGATCTGGGAGTCCTTGTGCGTGAAACACAAAAAGTTAGTATGTAGGTAATGCAAGTAATCAGGAAGGCAAATGGAATGTTGGCCTTTATTGCAAGGGGGATGGAATATAAAAGCAGGGAAGTCCTGCTACAACTGTACAGGGTATTGGTGAGGCCTCACCTAGATTATTGCATACAATTTTGGTCTCCTTATTTAACAAAATATATACTTGAATTGGAGGCAGTTCAGAGAAGGTTCACTAGGTTGATTCCGGAGATGAAGGGGTTGACTTATGAAGAAAGGTTGAGCAGGTTGGGCCTATACTTATTGGAGTTTAGAAAAATGAGAGGTGATCTTATTGAAACATATAAGATACTGAGGGGGCTCGACAAGGCAGATGCAGAGAGGATGTTTTCACTTGTGGGGGAATCTAGAACTAGGGGGCATAGTTTGGGTCAGATTTGGGGACAGATTTTTGAACGATAAGGGAGTGAAGAGTTATGGGGAATGGGCAGAGAAGTGGAGCTGAGCGTAAGACCAGATCAGCCATGATATTAAATGGCGGTGCTGGCTCGAGTGGCCAAATGGCCTAGTCTTGCTCTTATTTCTTATGTTCTTGTATGTGACTCCAGTCCCACACCAATGGGGTTGATTCTTAACTGTTCTAGCAAGCCACTCAGTTGTATCAAACTGCTTCTAGGCAACTAAGGATAGGCAATAAATGCCAACCACGGCAGCGGCGCCCACATCCCATGAATCAATTAAGAAAATACACACACACCAGCAACCATGTATCAGCAATTAATGATTAACTCCACTTCATAGAGCCTGATTTCCAAATGCACACCTGGCATGGAGCTGCGCCTACAAGGAATGCCTATGCGGAAATCATAGGCCTCTCCTCACTCTTCATTCATTATTTTCAGCATGGTGAGCACACCTGCAAATTTCTATATATGCACTCCTAACGGAAGTGTCTCCAAACTGGGAGCACACATTCAGAAAATAGACCCTCGCATCTAATAAGGAATACACCTATCTTTACAATGGTTATCATTCATTTTTAGTTTTAAAGAAATGGAGTTACGTTATAAATGTGTTAAAAAAGAATATATTTACAATTTCTTTGGAGTTCTTTTATTTCCCATTCCTGTGCCCTTTCTCCATGTACCTTTAAGATTTTTTCAAATATTTGTCTACTTCCCTTTTAAAAGCTATGATAGAATCTGCTTCCACCACTATTTCTGATCGAGCATTTCATGTCCTAATTATTAGTTTTTAAAAAAAAGGTTTGCCTGAACTTTGTTCTAGCGGGGATTATCTTAAATTTAAAAACTAGTTATTGACTGATCACCTGGAGAAATAGTTTTTCTTGATTTATCATAAAAACACCTCAGAATGTTGAACAGCACTATTAAGCTTCCTCTTATGCCACTTTTCTCTAATGAAATGAGCTCCACTTTCTTTAGATTCTTCTCATAACTAATGGCTCTTATCCCTGATATCATCTTATTAACTCTCATCTGTAACTTATCCATCCTTCCTAAAGTATGGTTCCTAAATTGCACACAATGTAGGAAGCGAGTTGGGAATGGAAGGGAGGCTCAGGTCAGGAAACCCGGGAAGGTCAGGGGCTGGAGAGGCCAGCGGAGCGGGGGCTGGAGCAAACTTCCTGGGAGGGTCTCCGACAGCAGGGGTGGGTTAGGCAGGAACATTGGATCCAGGTGGTAAGTGTAAAGTCACTTACCACCTGGATCCAGCAGTCCTCGCCTTCCATTAGCTGGTGGGTTTCACGAGATGTGCAAAACCTGACCAACCACTGTTAAATTTAAAATGGAGATTAAAACTGAGGCATGCCTGTAATGACTCAAGAGTCTGGTTACTGTAAACTCACTCGGGTGCAACCAGATCCATCTTTATTCCAGCCCAAGAGTGCCTGCGTGACAAAGACACCCAATTTATATATAGGTGACCAAGCACACATGCCACATGCGTACAGCCCGATGATCGCCGACCATGGTGCCCTCTGGTGTCTGGTGACCGCCAAGCATTAATGCATAACAACATCCCCCTTTTAAAATCTTAACAGTCTTTTTACAAACTAAGACGGTCTGGGGCTTTCCTCTCACGAGTTGGTCGTCTCAGTTCAACTTTGGCTCTGGGCGAGCGTTCTGAGTCTGTTGAGACTGAGGGCTGAGTAGCCGATCTGATGGGAGTGGTCATGACTATATCAGAGACTGAAGGTTCAGAGTCAGTAATGTTAGCAGAGTCCTCTGATGAGTGAACAATGGTTGGTTGGTCACTGACCGCATCTTCCTCACTCGGTTCCAATTCATCCGTGTGCCACAGTTTAACCTGGTCAAGGTGTTTCCTGCATGTTTGCCCATTCTTGAGCATGGCAATAAATACTGTTACCCTCCTTGGCTGTAACAGTGTCAGAGATCCACTTTGGACCTTGACCATAGTTCAGTACATAAACAGGATCGTTGACCGAGATGTCACATGACACGGCAACGCGATCATGACACCATTGCTGACTTTGACGTCTGTTTTTAACACGATCATTCAAATCAGAATGAACAAGAAAAAGCTTGGTTTTGAGATTTCTCTTCATCAGTAGTTCAGCAGGAAGAACCCCAGTAAATGTATGAGGTCTTGACCTGTAACTGAGTAATATACATGACAATCGTCTCTGCAGTGAGCCCTGAGTTACACGTTTCATACTTTGCTTGATCGTTTGAACGGCACGCTCTGCTTGACCATTAGAAGCAGGCTTGAATGGAGCTGATCTCACATGTCTGATGCCGTTGAGTTTCATGAACTCCTGGAACTCAAGACTTGTGGAGCAAGGTCCGTTGTCGCTCACAACAACGTCAGGCAAACCATGAGTAGCAATCATGATACAAAGGCTCTGAATGGTAGCTGTAGACATGCTGAACGACATAATAACACACTCTATCTACTTAGAATGTGCATCTACTAAGACAAAAAACATCTTTCCTTGGAACGGGCCCGCAAAATCAATGTGGTTCCTCAACCATGGTTTGGATGGCCACGACCTAAGACTCAGCGGAGATTCCGCTGGTACTTTACTGAGCTGCATGCAAGTATTGCACTGATGCATGCATGATTCCAGATCAGAGTCAATTCCAGGCCACCATACATGAGACCTAGCAATGGACGTCATCATGACAATACTAGGTTGAGTGCTATGAAGTTCATGTACAAATTTTTCTCTACCTTTCTTAGGTATGATTACACGATTACCTCACAGTAAACAGTCTGACTGAATGGACAGCTCATCCTTGCGACGGTTGTGAGGTTTGGTCTCTTCACGCATCTCCATAGGTATGGCAGACCAATCACCACTGAGTACACACCGTTTCACAACCGCTAAAATAGGGTCATGGCTGGTTCAGATCCTAACTTGTCAAGCAGTGACAGGAGTTCCTTCACTCTCAAAAGCATCCATTACTAACAGTAGATGTGCAGGTTGAGGCGTCTCCATCTCAGTTGTGGGTAAGGGCAGATGACTCAGTCCATCGGCACAATTTTCAGTACCAGATCTATGACGGATGACGTAATCATAGGCAGACAATGTCAGCGACCACCTTTGAATGTGGGACGATGCATTGGTATTAATACCTTTGTTTTCCACAATCAATGAAATGAGTGGCTTGTGATCCATTTCTAGTTCAAAACCAAGACCAGACAGGTATTGGTGCATTTTTTTTAACCATTACACACAGGCCAAAGTTTTTTTCCACCATACTGTAAGCTCTTTCCGCTTGAGACAGACTTCTCGAAGCATACGCAACAGGTTGTAGCTTGCCTGATTCATTTGCTTGTTGGAGTACGCAGCCAACCTCATATGATGAAGCATCCTAGGCCAATACAAGACGCTTACATGGATCATGATGAACAAGCAACTTGTTTGAACATAGCAGATTCTTGGCTTTCTCAAAGGCTCTATCTTGAGACGCACCCCAGATCCAGTTGTCGCCTTTTCTTAGTAACACATGCTGTGGCTCTAGTAAAGTGTTCAATCTGGGTAAGAAATTACCAAAGTAGTTGAGTAGCCCAAGGAACGAACGCAGCTCCGTCACATTCTGAGGCCTGGGTGCATTTTTGATGGCCTTGGTTTTTGAATCAGTGGGGCCTGATGTCATCAGCAGCAATCTTTCTCCCAAGGAATTCGACTTCAGGTGCCATGAAGACACACTTCGAGCGTTTCAGCCTGAGTCCCATTTTGTCCAGACGCTGTAGGACTTCTTCAACATTGTTCAGATGTTCAGCAGTGACCTGTGACCAGAATGTCATCTTGAAACATGACAGTTCTAGGAACGGACTTCAGTAAACTCTCCATATTCCTCTGAAATATGGCTGCAGCCGAACGAATCCCAAAAGGACACCTGTTGCAGATGAATAGTCCTTTATGGGTGTTGATGCAAGTGAGTTTCTTCGAAGTGTCGACAAGCTCCTGGGTCATATAGGCCGGCGTCAGATCCAGTTTCGTGAACGACTTTCCACCAGCTAGCATGGCGAACAGGTCATCAGTCCTCGGTAATGGATACTGATCCTGTTTCGAAAATGGGTTAATCGTAAACTTGTAGTCTCCACAAATGCTGACAGTGCCATCACTCTTCAACACAGGAACAATGGGACTAGCCCACTCGTTAAGCTCGACCGGTGATATGATCCCTTCATGCTGGAATCTGTCAAGCTCAATTTCAACCTTCTCCCTCATCATGTACGGAACAGACCGAGATTTGTGATAGACAGGCCTTGCATTGGAGTCCAGGTTTATCTGCACCTTGGCTCCCGTAAAATTACCAATGCCCGGTTCAAACAAAGAAGGAAACTTTTTCAATACTTGAGCACACGAAGTATCTTCCACTGAGAACAACATCTTGACATCATTCCAGTTCAGCTTGATTTTCTCGAGCCAATTCCTGCCAAACAGCGTTGGACCATTAACTGGGACGATCCATAATGGTAGCTCATGAACCACACCGTCATATGGCGCCTCGATTGCTGCACTGCCTAGAACCGGTATGAGTTCCTTAGTGTAAGTACGCAACCTGGCATTGACGGGACTCAGCTTCGGTTTCGCAGCCTTAGTGTCCCACAGCTTGTCGAATGTCGAAAAGAAAACTAAGTGTGACGTCACAGCAAGAGGGTCGGGGACGTCGGTGCGGCCTATAAAGGCCCAGCTGGTGCAGCTGCAGCAGGGAGAGAAGGCAAAAAAGTAGAAACAAATCGAAAGGTGATGTCACAGCCAAGGGGGTAAGTGATTGGCTGGTGATTGGTGAGTAGTTTTTTCTTTTTGTTTTCTTTATCAGTAAGTAACCTTTAGCATTATTGTTGCCAAATTAAGTTAATCTAGGGGTTAAGTCATGGCAGGAGAGCTCGGACACGTGTTATGCTCCTCCTGTACGATATGGGAAGTCAGGGACGTTTCCGGTGTCCCTGACGACTACGTGTGCGGGAAGTGTATCCGGCTGCAGCTCCTGACGGACCGCATTGCGGCACTGGGGCTGTGGGTGGATTCACTCTGGAGCATGCACGATGCTGAGAATGACATGAATAGCATGTTTAGTGAGTGGTCTTACCGCAG
The DNA here is from genome assembly GCF_044704955.1 of Pristiophorus japonicus. NCBI lineage: Eukaryota > Metazoa > Chordata > Chondrichthyes > Pristiophoridae > Pristiophorus > Pristiophorus japonicus. Next base: position 132,190,239 of record NC_091986.1, on the reverse strand, counting down.
GAAAAGGGCACACAGCCAGATAGGGAATGGATGACCAACAGGAAGAGCAGTGCAAGGAAGATAGTGCAGGGGTCCCCTGCAGTCATCCCCCTGCAAAACAGATACACCGCTTTGAGTACTGTTAAGGGGGATGACTCATCAGGGGAGGGCAGCAGCAGCCAAGTCCATGGCACCAGGGGTGGCTCTGCTGCACAGGAGGGCAGGAAAAAGAGTGGGAGAGCTATAGTGATAGGGGATTCTATTGTAAGGGGAATAGATAGACATTTCTGCGGCTGCAACCGAGACTCTAGGATGGTATGTTGCCTCCCTGGTGCAAGGGTCAAGGATGTCTCAGAGCGGGTGCAGGACATTTTGAAGGAGGAGGATAAACAGCCAGTTGTCATGATGCATATAGGTACCAACGATATAGGTAAAAAATGGGATGAGGTCCTACAAGACGAATTTAGGGAGCTAGGAGCTAAATTAAAAAGTAGGAGCTCAAAAGTAGTAATCTCAGGATTGCTATCAATGCCACGTGCTAGTCAGAGTAGGAATCGCAGGGTAGCTCAGATGAATATGTGGTGCAGGAGTGGTGCAGAAGGGAGGAATTCAAATTCCTGGGACATTGGAACCAGTTCTGGGGGAGGTGGGACCAGTACAAACTGGACGGTCTGCACCTGGACAGGACCAGAACCAATGTCCTAGGGGGAGTGTCTGCTAGTGCTGTTGGGGAGGGGTTAAACTAATATGGCAGGAGGGTGGGAACCTATGCAGGGAGACAGAGGGAAGTAGAATGGGGGCAGAAGCAAAAGATAGAAAGAAGAAAAGTAAAAGTGGAGGGCAGAGAAACCCAAGGCAAAAAGCAAAAAGCGCCACATTACTGCAAAACCCTAAAGGGGCAAAGTGTGTTAAAAAGACAAGCCTGAAGGCTCTGTACCTCAATGCAAGGAGCATTTGCAATAAGGTGGATGAATTAACTGCGCAGATAGCAGTTAACAGAAAAGATGAAATTGGCATCACGAAGACATGGCTGCAGGGTGACCAAGGCTGGGAACTCAACATCCAGGGGTATTCAATATTTAGGAAGGATAGACAGAAAGGAAAAGGAGGCGGGGTAGCATTGCTGATTAAAGAGGAAATTAATGCAATAGTAAGGAAGGACATTAGCTTAGATGATGTAGAATCTGTATGGGTGGAGCTACGGAACACCAAAGGGCAGAAAACGCTAGTGGAAGTTGTGTACAGACCACCAAACAGAAGTAATGAGGATGAGGACAGCATCAAACAAGAAATTAGGGATGCGTGCAATAAAGGTACAAGAGTTATCATGGGCGACTTTAATCAACATATTGACTGGGCTAACCAAATTGGTAGCAATGTGATGGAGGAGGATTTCCTGGAGTGTATTAGGGATGGTTTTCTAGACCAATATGTCGAGGAACCAACTAGAGGGCTGGCCATCCTAGACTGGGTGATGTGTAATAAGAAAGGACTAATTAGCAATCTTGTTGTGCGAAGCCCCTTGGGGAAGAGTGACCATAATATGGTAGAATTCTTTATTAAGATGGAGAATGACACAGTTAATTCAGAGAGTAGAGTCCTGAACTTGGGAAAAGGTAACTTCGATGGTTATGAGACATACCTTGGCTAGAATAGACTGGTGAGTGATACTTAAAGGGTTGACGGTGGATAAGCAATGGCAAACATTTAAAGATCACATGGATGAACTTCAACAATTCTGGAGTAAAAATAAAATGGGGAAGGTGGCTCAGCTGTGGCTAACAAGGGAAATTAAGGATAGTGTTAAATCCAAGGAAGAGGCATATAAATTGGCCAGAAAAAGCAGCAAACCTGAGGAGTTGGAGAATTTTGTAATACAGTAGAGGAGGACAAAAGGTTTAATTAGGAGGGGGGAAATAGAGTATGAGAGAAAGCTTGCTGGGAACCTAAAAACTGACTGTAAAAGCTTCTATAGATATATGAAGAGAAAAAGATTAGTGAAAACAAATGTGGGTCCCTTGCAGTCAGATTCAGGTGAATTTATAATGGAAAACAAAGAAATGCGGACCAGTTAAACAAATACTTTGGTTCTGTTTTCACGAAGGAAGACACAAATAACCTTCCAGGAATACTAGGAGACCGAGGATCTAATGAGAAGGAGGAACTGAAGGATATCCTTATAAAGTGGGAAATTGTGTTAGGGAAATTGATGGGATTGAAGGCCGATAAATCCCCGGGGCCTGATAGTCTGCATCCCAGAGTACTTAAGGAAGTGGCCCTAGAAATAGTGGATGCATTGGTGATCATTTTCCAACAGTCTGTTGACTGTGAATCAGTTCCTATGGACTGGAGGGTAGCTAATGTAACACCCCTGTTTAAAAAAGGAGGGACAGAGAAAACGAGAAATTATAGACCGGTTAGCCTGATATCAGTAGTGGGGAAAATGTTGGAATCAATTATTAAAGATGAAATAGCAGCGCATTTGGAAAGCAGTGACAGGATCGGTCCAAGTCAGCATGGATTTATGAAAGGGAAATCATGCTTGACAAATCTTCTGGAATTTTTTGAGGATGTAACTAGTAGTGTGGACAAGGGAGAACCAGTGGATGTGGTGTATTTGGACTTTCAAAAGGCTTTTGACAAGGTCCCACACAAGAGATTGGTGTGCAAAATCAAAACACATGGTATTGGGGGTAATATACTGACGTGGATAGAGAACTGGTTGGCAGACAGGAAGCAGAGAGTCGGGATAAACGGGTCCTTTTCAGAATGGCAGGCAGTGAGTAGTGGAGTACCACAGGGCTCAGTGCTGGGACCCCAGCTCTTTACAATATACATTAATGATTTAGATGAAGGAATTGAGTGTAATATCTCCAAGTTTGCAGACGACACTAAGCTGGGTGGCGGTGTGAGCTGTGAGGAGGATGCTAAGAGGCTGCAGGGTGACTTGGACAGGTTAGGTGAGTGGGCAAATGCATGGCAGATGCAGTATAATGTGGATAAATGTGAGGTTATCCACTTTGGGGGCAAAAACACGAAGGCAAAATATTATCTGAATGGTGGCAGATTAGGAAAGGGGGAGTTGCAACGAGACCTGGGTATCATGGTTCATCAGTCATTGAAAGTTGCAGCTACAGCAGGCGGTAAAGAAGGCAAATGGTATGTTGGCCTTCATAGCTAGGGGATCTGAGTATAGGAGCAGGGAGCTCTCACTGCAGTTGTACAGGACCTTGGTGAGACCTCGCCTGGAATATTGTGTTCAGTTTTGGTCTCCTAATCTGAGGAAGGATGTTCTTGCCTTTGAGGGAGTGCAGCGAAGGTTCACCAAACTGATTCCCGGGATGGCGGGACTGACATATGAGGAGAGGCTGGATCAAATGGGCCTTTATACACTGGAGTTTAGAAGGATGAGAGGGGATCTCATAGAAACTTACAAGATTCTGATAGGACTGGACAAGTTAGATGCGGGAAGAATGTTCCCGATGATGGGGAAGTCCAGAACCAGGGGACACAGTCTTAGGATAAGGGGTAGGCCATTTCGGACTGAGGTGAGGAGAAACTTCTTCACTCAGAGAGTTGTTAACCTGTGGAATTCCCTACCGCAGAGAGTTGTTGATGCCAGTTCATTGGATATATTCAAGAGGGAGTTAGATATGGCTCTTGCGGCCAAAGGGATCAAGGAGTATGGAGAGAAAGCAGGAAAGGGGTACTGAGGGAATGATCAGCCATGATCATATTGAATGGTGGTGCAAGCTTGAAGGGCCAAATGGCCTACTCCTGCACCTATTTTCTATGTTTCTATGCTTCTATGTCCTTTGGCTCATTATCGACTGGCTCGCAGCCGTGTCCAGCTCCATTGATACAGGTACGCCATTCAGCTTCACATTAATGACTATCGGCTGGCTATTGCTCAGGAACGAATACAGTCCATTCCCTTCCTCCTCGGGTTGCGTATCTGGGCCGTCACTGAACTGGTCCTCATCAACCACGTGGTGAGCTGCAGCATGCTTGCTCCATTGTGGACACATCCTGTGAAGATGCCCCACTTTCGGACATCCATTGCATGAGTATTGTCCAAACCGACACAGATGAGGCCGATGATTGCCTCCACAACGCCAACAGGGTGAAATCTGGATCGAACCAGTTGGAGGACTCTGAGCAGCGGTAGGTTTCGCGTAAGCAGCTCTGCCCGAAAACGACGCCATCTTGTTTACAGTATTTGCCGTGGAACTCCGACTCGTCGATGATATCTGCCGCAAATTATCATCGATAGTCATGCATGCCTGGACAGTCGCGATGGTCTTTTTCAAATCCAGCGTCTCTGCAACCAACAGCTTCCTGAGGATCGCATCATGGCTGATGCCTATCACGAAGACATCACGCAGCATGCCTTCCAGCATGTTCCCAAACTTACATGGCTCAGCAAGACGTTGCAGGTCGGCGACAAATCCCGACACATCCTGGCCCTCAGCACGAACATGTGTGTAGAAACGGTAGCATGATATGATGATTTCCTCTTTTGGCTTCAGATGGTTACCCACCAACATACACAATTCCTCGTACCCTTTATCCGCTGGATGTACAGGCGAGAGAAGATTCTTCATGAGGCCATAAATTTTTGGACCACAAACGGTGAGGAGAACTGCCCTTTGCTTAACTGCATGGGCCTCTGCTTCCATGCCGTTGGCCACAAAATACTGATCCAGGCGGTTGACAAAATCCGTTCAATCCTCACCCTCCATGAATCTCTCCAGGATTCCAACAGTGTCCATTGTGCATGCGAAGGTTCTTAAATTACCTCGTCGCCAATTGTAATGACTCAAGAGTCTGGTTACTGTAAGCTCACTCAGGTACAACCTGATCCATCTTTATTCCAGCCCAAGAGTGCCTGCGTGACAAAGACACCCAGCTTATATACAGGTGACCAAGCACACATGCCACAGGCGTACAGCCCGATGACCTCCGACTGTGGCACCCTCTGGTGCCTGGTGACCCCCAAGCATTAATACATAACAATGCCAGCATTTAAATGCCAGCATTTAACATTTAAATGGACGACCCGCCTCCTGGGAGTGGGTTGGCTGCCCGCACCCGTCCTGTCTCTGTTAAAACTGGAAGTAGGCAGGTTGGAGGTGGGTTCTGATCGAGATTCAGATTTTTAACACTTTACCTTTCCACACAACCCCAACCCACCCGCTTTTTTGGCTTGAAATTCCCCCAATATTTTAACTGCAGCATAACCAATAACATAAAATTTTAGCATTCACTCTTTACTTTTGTACTCTATACCCATATTTACCAAATCATGGACCCCATATGCTTTTATTACAGGTGTATCAACTGTTCCTCCAAATTTTAAAGATTTGTGTATTTACATTCCTAAGTCTTTCTGCTCCTTTGAAAGTTTTACCGTTCAGTATATATGTCCCTTACCTATTCTTTCTCCCAATATATGTCACCTTGCATTTCTTCACATTAAACTTAATCTGAATTGTCTTTGCCCAATCTATTGACTTGCCTCTGTCCTCCTGAAGTCGCTTAGGATCCACTTCCCAGTTAACCATGCTCCTTATCTTTGTGTTGTCTGCAAATTTTGATAGTGTAGCTTAGTCCAAATCTTTTATATATATATATATATATTATGTTATTAAGAAAATATTAAACTACTACTATAAAACTTGAGCTAATTATTTGCAAGAAATATGCTCATATATGCTGAAGTATGACACATAAAGTGTGATACATAAACTGATGTGACAAGACCAAGGCCAGCTGCAAGGACCAACACTTACTTTTTTTTAGGTGTCCTTCCTATTGGGCACCTGTCCAATATACCTGATGGAAAATATGGTGGAAAGCCCTTTAAGGGCCCAGCCCTGCTGCCTTATTTGCATTGCTGCCCCATGCTCATGCCTGCTTTTATCTCTTTTTCTGTCCCTTTTCCCTCTGTTTTACACCTGGGAACTGACTGTTCACCACTTTAAGGTAAGTCTTGTAAAAGGGATGATTTAAAGTTGGATTTCTCTTCAGTATTTCTATCCATTCTATATATAGCTATGAGAACTGCCTATTATTCAAATATATCTGGATATATCGATATATTAAGAATATATGAATGTAAAAATGATAATAGTCCATTATCCCATCCAGGACCTGATCTAGTCATTAGTCATCATTTTATCAGAACCCATATCACTCAATCATTGCTAAACCAGGAGTTGAACCAGTTATTCTTTTGAATCAATCAATTGCGCCAACATCTACTTCATTCGTTGATAGCATATTCTGTTATAAACATGAAGTAGTTAGGTGCTGCAAAGTATACACACAGTCTGAATATTCCACTTACCGGCAGACAGAAATAGCCCACCTCCCGCTTTGTAGAGCCTATGATTAGAAAATGGAGCTGCACAGATGATGATGAAACCTCCTACTGTGACAGCAATGACACCCAACATCATGAATACAGACCAGAAACCACGGTAAACTGAAGGTACAGATAATAAAAGCATTAGTTAAGTTCAATATCAGATTGAAAATACCAATATTGTTTGTTTAGAAGTGAACTGTATTTGCCTAAATTGTTATAAATGTTATAAATTGAGAAATCTGTGTAATTCTACTTATTGCTCATTTCTTTACTGGAGACAATGAGCGACGGGTACCACTTCTTACTGATGGCACTGATCTCCCCATATAATGATGAATATTTTCAAAGGAGACATCAATTTACACGTCAATTTTGTATTCTTTTTTTGCTATTTGCAAATCATAGTACCTCTAAGTGAGGACAAAATGGCTGACCTGCTTTGTCTCTTCTTTCTGCTGTTGTTATGCTCATCATCATCATAGGAAGACTTGCTTCCACTCTTAACATGAGTTCTTAGGTGGCTGAACAGTCCAATACAAGAGCCATAGTCCCTGTCACAGGTGGGACAGATAGTCGTTGAGGGAAGGAGTGGGCGGGACAGGTTTGCCGCATGCTCTTTCCGCTGCCTGCATTTGTTTTCTGCACGCTCTCGGCGATGAGACGCGAGGTGCTCAGCGCCCTCCCGGATGCACTTCCTCCGCTTAGGGCGGTCTCTGGCCAGGGACTCCCAGGTGTCAGTGGGGATGTTGCACTTTATCAGGGAGGCTTTGAGGGTGTCCTTGTAACGTTTCCTCTGCCCACCTTTGGCTCGTTTGCCGTGAAGGAGTTCCGAGTAGAGTGCTTGCTTTGGCAGTCTCGTGTCAGGCATGCAAACAACGTGGCCTGCCCAGCAGAGCTGATCAAGTGTGGTCAGTGCTTCAATGCTAGGGATGTTGGCCTGGCCGAGGATGCTAATGTTGGTGCATCTGTCCTCCCAGGGGATTTGTAGGATCTTGCGGAGACCACCTGCTGACTGTATGTTCAATTGTTGCTCTATACTGAATGAACTAATCTCTACCATTGTGGTGACAGGGATGCTATAATTGGCGAGAAAAGACCGCCCAAAGTGAAGGAAAAGCATCCAGGAGGGTGCCGAGCACCTGAAGTCCTATCGCCGACAGCAAGCAGAAACCAAGCGTAGACAGCGGAAGGATCGTGCGCCAACCCAGGCTCCCCACCCACCCTTTCCTTCAACCACTGTCTGCCCCACCTGTGACAGAGACTGTAGGTCCCACATTGGATTCTTCAGTCACCTGAGAACTCACTTTTAGAGTGGAAGCAAGTCATCCTCGACTTTGAGGGACTGCCTAAATGATAAGATAATTGGCGAGAGTTCACCAAGCTAAGGAGGGGAAAAAATTAGCCAGAGTACCATTCGTGGTAGCTAGTCAGTAACCCCTGCTGTAAATTATGGTCGCCCTCATGATTTAATAGTCAAGGTAACCAGTCAAGGTAGCTGTCATGATTCCTGCAAGAGTTGTCTTTGAGAGGAGAGCAGAAAATTGGAAGGGGAAAAAGTGCTGGTCTGAGGAAGATTGTGAATACAGTGTAGCCAGTATATCCCCTTTATTGATATCACACACTGTTTTTTTTCTGATGATGTCATCAGTGCAGAGATGGCTCATTAAGCACAGAGACAAGGAATAACTGAAATATCTATGTGTCTATGAATGTTATACAGGGATATATTCACCACAAACATTTAGGATTATGCAGCATTTCACAAGAATTGAGTTCTTTAAACAGCGTGAGAAGATCTTGCAATTGAGACAAGCAAATTACCTTAAGCAAACAATGCTATTTGCTATCTTGTTGGAAATTAATATACAGATAAAAAGTATAAAAATTGTGGTGTTAAGAAAATGGCAGAAATATTATTTTGTGAACATAAAAATGATTTACTGTCAATTGATAGAAGGTTGAAGCACCTTTCAGTATATGTTTTGAAGGCTTTTAAACTATTCTCATTGCTGGGTACTCATTTAACCAGTACTCTATGTAGGTTTATAAAGGTGTGCCAGTGATCAAGAATTGTACAGAATTGTGAGGTGGTGCAGCATGATGCAGCCCTGCAGCGTGGAGAGATGGCAGATAGAGTATGCTGCTGAATGCCCAAAGCACAGATGCCAAGCAAACATTGGGCATTTCCTGAGAGAGAGGAAGGGGAAAATTGCAGTCACGTTGGGCTGTGTTTGCACATGGAGCCCTGTTATAGTGGTGCTGGCAGAAGCCTTTGAGGAGGGCAGTTATTTATCCTCAGTGAGAGGTGCTGTGACTTGCAAATAACAAATGAAGGAGAAATATAAAAACACCTCAAAAGAGAGTATTACCCCAAAACGGAGAATGCTCTTCCACTGAACAATAGAAGTATTTCATAAATTGTGAATATATTACTAATTTATATCTTTTACAATAATTCAGATGATATTTTTAAAAGCTGAAAGAATGAACCCATAGACAGTAGCAACTGTGGTTTAGAATTGATGTACACAGTTACTTGTGGACAGCTTTTGTGACACTCTACATACACTGTGATTGGTTAAAATATCTTGAGAAATTTATAACACAGATATCCAGAATCTAACCAAGCAAAGTAATATTAATACCAGAATTTCTATGTTTATGTCTTTGTAAAAGCAGTTTCAAATCTTTCAATCACCCATATGCTTGACATTAGAATTATCTGTTTAGTAATTTCTGCAGCAATATATTTCCTATAAATTGTGTAAGCCAAGGCAAGTAGCTCAAACTAGTACAGGTACTGTTTACCAAAATACAGAAATGTTTATTTTAAAAAGTTCACTTATGAACTTATCTGATGATACTATAAAACTTATTCTGGCCATATTAATTCCAAACAAACACGTGTTGGTTATTTGTGAATAAGTTGAAATGTGGAAGGCAGAATATATCAAAGACCCAAGTCTACAAAGAGGGCTGCTGTTAGCAAAACATTGGCATTAATCCAAATAAAATCAACCCATGAAAATTATAAAATACCCTGGAGTGATCGCATGACTATAATCTCATTTTAAGTTTCAGTCACATGTATAAACAAGTGCATTATTCTTATGGCTTATGGTTGCCCAAACCCCTGAATCACTTATAATCACGATCAAGTTGTCAATATCTTCCAGTTATCTAAGGAACTTCTATGATTCTATGTCATGAGATCTGAGTTTACTTACTGATTGCAGTCTCATAAGCAGTGGAGTTGTGTGCTTCTGTTGTCAGCGGGAATGGGAGGAGGTAGGCATGCATACAGTATTTTGAAGGAGGTTGATTCGCTGAGTATTAAAGGAAGTAAACAGTGTGAGCAACATTGAGTAATCATAATCAACTGTTGTTAATAATCTGGTCTATCTGTTAAATGATTTATGGTCTTAGAATTAAGCTGTTCGATACTAGCTCATGAACACTTAATACATACATATCAAATTCCTTCTATGTTATTTTAGTAGAGGCTTAACCCATTTAAAATCAATCGGTCATTGTCACATATGAACAGGTTAATTATTCGTACACTTGTGCCCTACAACATAATTTCAAGGCTTATGTTCCTTATAGCCGATAGCAATAAAGACTCCATTCATTAAAGATTATATTAATTATGCTAATGAATACATAGAATGTATTAAAATTGCATTTGACTGTGGAAAAGCACAAAGTGCTATCTGGAACGGATAGAAGTGAACTATCTCTGTAGGCAGTGAAGGAGCTACACCATTTGCTACAAACAGAACTGCAGACAACCCCCACCATTGGAACTGCACTGCCTGTGCTAGTGCAGATCACTACCTCAAGTTCTATGTCTTTAGGACCTTCCAGGCTGTAACAGGGACATTTGCAACATTAGCCAATCTTTAGTGCACAGATGTATCAATCAGATCACTCATACTTTGTTCACCAGGATAGATTTCTTTATCACTTTCTTCATGAAAAGTCCACTGATTGTCGCACTGGCACCTAGACATGATACTATTGAGTGCATGAGCTACAAAACCTTTCACCCCATCAGTATCCAATGACTGGGAGCGCAGGATCATTGATATTAATGCTTACTTTCTAGTCAACAGCTATGATTCTTTTATTTTAAAGCCTGAATGTTGGAGAGCTCTATGGAGATCAAAGGTACTCTCAACAAGCGTGACTAAAAACCATGGTCAGAAAATGAAATACAATGAGGCATCTATTTTGGTGATCCGAGAAGATTATTGGAAACTTGAAGCAACGCTTTAGGGGGCCAAAATTGCCCCTTCCGAAAAGGCCTCTGATTGCCTGAAAGCGGCAGCCACGGGGCAGCGCGGAATGGCCTCCGACTCTCCGCGGATGGGCCGCCATATTGTAAATTGCCCTTCCTCAGGAGCGGAGTCGTATCTGGGACCCCTCCACCCATTTTCCCACTGTGGCATGCACGCGCTGACCCCTTACCATCTGGCGGAGCCCCCTTGCGAAATTGCCCTACCGAAATTGCCCCTTACGTTAAATTGCCCGCTGGAGTGGCGCTGCCGTAGGTTGGTAGCTCCGACAGCTTTTGCTGTCATGCACTCTCTGTGAAATGGAGACGCAGCCGTCCTTAAAGGGGAGGTAGTGCTGCCATCGACGACATGTTTTTTTTTGTCGGCCAACTGCCAGGTCAACAACTATGGCCGCAGGTTTGGCCAGGCTGTCTAGCACCCCATCTTGGGTACTAGGCCTGGCCAAAACCCTCCCTGGTGGCCCAGTGGACCTAACCAAAATGAATGCAGAGGTCGCAGTGGCTCTCCCCTTTAACTGAAGGGAGAGACATTGCGATGCGCCAGCGCGATGACATCATCAGGGTGGCACTGATGATTGACAGCCTCAGGTACTCCGCTTTGCCCCGACTTCCAAACCCGCAAGTAACGGCAACTCCCATGATGAGGCCACTTCCGCCCCGCTGGAAAAAAAACTACGAATAGCTGAATTTCGATGGATGGATGTGGCGGCCAGAACACTTCAAAAACAGTAGGTGAGCCCTGTTTCAGGCAGAGGTGAATTTCTACCCTGAGAAGTCGAGACCGATAAGCTCCTTTAGGGTCTGTAAGTTCACCATTGTTTACTGTATGCTCTATGGAAGCAAAAGCTGGTGTGAGCTGTAGAAGTAACCCCACCTGCAGTCAAGACAAGAGTATGACATTGACAATAAGACAGAGGATGTTACCACAGAAATATCTTGGCAGCAAAGTAGAATAGTACACCAGGTTCTCAAAAAGGAAATAATCGCCTAAGTGCCTGAACCGCTGATTTCAAAAAGCACTTCTGTTCAGGTGCTGTAGGTCAATAGGGATAAGTTTATGAGCATGTGTTGCCAGCAGTACATATTCTGATATGTACTGCCAATGATTAAGGCTTCATGGTTGAAGGACAGACTCATAAATCTTTTATTGTAATCTGTCTTACTTTGCTCATTATCTATTTCATACAATCATTCTAGTTCAAAAGACCAACATAATTCTTCACAAGAAAAAGGCTAGGTGAGAGTTCTTATCAATGTGAAATGTGAACATAATGGCCCAGAAATTTGAAGGCATCTCACTCGTTTTACAGGTGCAAAACGGCTACCTAAACATTAAATATGGCGGGCAGAGCATGCATGCTAATTACATGCCAGGAGTACGCCGCCCACCATGTTGATAACGGCAGAAAAGGAGTTGCTCAAGGCCTGTGTCTGAAATAGGCATTAGGCTTTTTGCATATGCAAATAGGGGTCTTAACACATGTTTGAGGCCCCCTTTGCCAAATTAGGTTGCCCTGAACACAGCCGGCGCTAGGGCAGCTGTGTTCAAGAAAACGTGGTCTATATGCAACTGAACCAGTGGACTGCTGGAGACTGCCACCAAAAAGGTATGTTTAAAAAAAAGCTCCCAGGTCTACTGCAGTGATGAAGAATGTTGCTCGACCCCCTCCCGATCGCATCCCCTCCCTCCTGATTGTTTCCTTCCTCCTCTCTCAGGACCTGCCTGCTGGTGGAGCAGATAAATTGAAGTGACCCAGAATTGAAAGCCCCATTGTCGGTGACCTGCCAGGGGATGCCCAGGAGGTGTCTGCAGCTCAGCAGTCTCATGTAAATATTTCAATATTGCCAGGATTATTCCCTGTGACTAGTTTTCACTGGCACACCTGCGCCTATCTGTAATGTATGTACATAAGGTTTGCCCACCAACAGAGGGCACTACCGTCGGAGGTCCTACGGGTCATAGGTACACTTGTGCTGGGCCCAGTATATAAGCTGAACTTCACCTTTGTATCTTCACTTCTGTAAGCCATTAAAGACTGACCAGGTTACACCCAGTCACTGGCTCGCAGTACGGAGTTCATTGTATCATTTCATATACTACAACTGGCGACGAGGCAAATACGAACCCATGAAAAAGTATGGCGAGCACAGCATGATCGAGTACTGTTGGAATTCTCGAGCGATTCAATGAGGGAGAGGGTTGGGGAGATTTCACGGATCGTCTTGACCAGTATTTCGTGGTAAACGACCTAAACAAAGACAGTAATGTAGAGAAGCGCAGGGCAGTTCTTCTCACCGTTTGAACTTGTAATATGGACTTGTGCCAAGAACTGGGGGGGGGGGGGGGAATGATGCAATGTATGTACATAAGGTCTGCTCACTAACAGGGGGCACTACCATCGGAGGTCCTAGGGTGATGGGTACACTCGTGCTGGGCCCAGTATATAACCTGAACTTCACCTTTGTATCTTCACTTCTGGAAGCCATTAAAGACTGACCAGGTTACACCTAGTCACTGGCTCACAGTACGGAGTTCATTGTATCATTTCATACACCACACTATCAATTTCTAGACCATAAAAACTCAAAGGGCTAGAATTTCCATTCTGCCCGCCGGATTACCGCCCGGTTAACGCCCATTTTTGCAAGAAATGCAAATTATTGCCCGGTACCACCCATTTGCTGCCCGTTGTAGTCCCGAAGCGATAATTTCGGCCTACGATTACCGTCGCCGTTGCTACACATTGCCTGCCCATGTTTCCCGCCCAAAAAATGAATAAAATCCTGCTCCAGCGCTAAATTCCCTAATTATGCCGTTTTTACCACCCACTACCGTCAGCTATTGCTGAGGATACGTACCGCCCATTTTTTAGGTACCATGCCATGTTCCAGCGTTATGCCTCCATTTCGAATTTTTTTTTCTGTGTGGGGGAAAGGCTGTGTAAAGTTGCCAGCAGGCTGGAATTTATTTTTTTGTGATTTTCAATAATTTTGAGTGATTTCTTGAGTAGTTATTAAGGGATTTTTGATTTTGAATATATTGTGGATAATTTACTTTAATTCTTTTCTGGACATCTGAACATACTTGTGTGCTTTAAAAGAAATGGGGCCTATAGTTTCACAATAGGAGGCGGGAGCTCGGAGCAACGTGAGTCCAGGGATTTCGGGAGGCCTATGAAGGCCAGCAGAAGTTCGAGCAGCAGAGTCGGGAGACGGGTGCTCGGAGCAGCGCGAGTCCGAGGATTTCGGGAGGCCTATAAAGGCCAGCAGGAGTTCGAGCAGCAGAGTCGGGAGGCCTACAAAAGGCCCATCAGTCGAGAGGCGCCAGCGGGAGGTTGAGGAAGCGTCGGAGAGGCGGAGCAGCAGAGTCGGAGAGGCCAGCAGTTGCAGCTGCAGCAGGGGCAGAAGGCAAAAAAGTAGAAAGAAATCGAAAGGTGATGTCACAGCCAAGGGGGTAAGTGACTGGCTGGTGATTGGTAAGTAGTTTTTCTTTTTATTTTCTATATCAGTAAGTAACCTTGAGCATTGTTGTTGCCAAATTAAGTTAATCTAAGGGTTAAGTCATGGCAGGCCAGCTCGGACGCGTGTTATGCTCCTCCTGTACTATGTGGGAAGTCAGGGACGCTTCCGGTGTCTCTGATGACTACGTGTGCGGGAAGTGTATCTGCCTCCAGCTCCTGACGGACCGCATTGTGGCACTGGAGCTACGGGTGGATTCACACTGGAGCATTCATGATGCTGAGAATGACGTGAATAGCACATTTAGTGAGTTGGTTTCACCGCAGGTAATGGGTACACAGCCAGATAGAGAATGGGTGACCAACAGGAAGAGCAGTGGAAGGAAGGTAGTGCAGGAGTCCCCTGCGGTCATCCCCCTGCAAAACGGATACACCGCTTTGGGTACTGTTGAGGGGGTGACTGATCAGGGGAGGGCAGCAGCAGCCAAGTTCATGGCACCAGGGGGGCTCTGCTGCACAGGAGGGCAGGAAAAAGAGTGGGAGAGCTATAGTGATAGGGGATCCGATTGTAAGGGGAATAGATAGGCATTTCTGCGGCCACAACCAAGACTCCAGGATGGTATGTTGCCTCCCTGGTGCAAGGGTCAATGATGTCTCGGAGCAGGTGCAGGACATTCTGAAAAGGAGGGTGAACAGCCAGTTGTCGTGGTGCACATAGGTACCAACGATTTAGGTAAAAAACAGGATTAGGTCCTACAAGCCGAATTTAGGGAGCTAGGAGGTAAATTTAAAAAGTAGGACCTCAAAAGTAGTAATCTCAGGATTGCTACCAATGCCACGTGCTAGTCAGAGTAGGAATCGCAGGATAGCTCAGATTAATACGTGGCTTGGAGAGTGGTGCAAAAGGGAGGGATTCAAATTCCTGGGACATTGGAACCGGTTCTGGGGGAGGTGGGACTAGTACAAACCGAACGGTCTGCACCTGGGCAGGACCAGAACCAATGTCCTAGGAGAAGTGTTTGCTAGTGCTGTTGGGGAGAAGTTAAACTAACATGGCAGGAGGATGGGAAACTATGCAGGGAGACAGAGCGAAATAAAATGGAGGCAGAAGCAAAAGATAGAAATTAGAATAGTAAAATGGAGGGCAGAGAAACCCAAGGCAAAAAACAAAAAGGGCCACATTACAGCAAAATTCTAAAGGGACAAAAAGTGTTAACAAGACAAGCCTGAAGGCTCTGTGCCTCATTGCGAGGAGTATTCGGAATAAGGTGGACGAATTAACTGCGCAGACAGCAGTTAACGGATATGATGTAATTGGCATCACAGAGACATGGCTCCAGGGTGACCAAGGCTGGGAACTCAACATCCAGGGGTATTCAACATTTAGGAAGGATAGACAGAAAGGAAAATGAGGCGGGGTGGCATTGCTGGTTAAAGAGGAAATTAATGCAATAGTAAGGAGGGACATTAGCCTGGATGATGTGGAATCTGTATGGATGGAGCTGTGGAATACAAAAGGGCAGAAAACGCTCGTGGGAGTTGTGTTCAGACCACCAAACAGGAGTAGTGAGGTTGGGGACAGCATCAAACAAGAAATAAGGGATGTGTACAATAAAGGTACAGAAGTTATCATGGGGCGACTTTAATCTACATATTGATTGGGCTAACCAAACTGGTAGCAATGCTGTGGAGGAGCATTTCCTGGAGTGTATTAGGGATGGTTTTCTTGACCAATATGTCGAGGAACCAACTAGAGAGCTGGCCATTCTAGACAGGGTGATGTGTAATGAGAAGGGACTAATTAGCAAGCTTGTTGTGCGAGGCCCCTTGGAGAAGAGTGACTATAATATGGTAGAATTCTTTATTAAGATGGAGAGTGACACAGTTAATTCGGAAACTAGGGTCCTGAACTTAAGGAAAGGTAACTTCGACGGTATGAGGCGTGAATTGGCTAGAATAGACTGGCAAAGGATACTTAAAAGGTTGATGATGGATCAGCAATGGCAAACATTTAAAGATCACATGGATGAACTTCAACAATTGTACATCCCTGTCTGTAGTAAAAATGAAATGGGGAAGGTGGCTCAACCATGGCTAACAAGGGAAATTAAGGATAGTGTTAAAACCAAGGAAGAGGCATATAAATTGGCTAGAAAAAGTAACAAACCTGAGAATTGGGAGAAATTTAGAATTCAACAGAGGAGGACTAAGGGTTTAATTAAGAGGAGGGAAATAGAGTACAAGAGGAAGCTTGCAGGGAACATAAAAACTGATGCAAAAGCCTCTATAAATATGTAAAGAGAAAAAGATTAGTGAAGACAAATGTAGGTCCCTTGCAGTCGGATTCAGGTGAATTTATAATGGGGAACAAAGAAATGGCAGACCAATTGAACAAATACTTCGGTTTTGTCTTCACGAAGGAAGACATAAATAACCTTCCGAATGTAGGTCTAGTGAGAAGGAGGAACTGAAGGATATCCTTATTAAGCGGGAAATTGTGTTCGGGAAATTGATGGGATTGAAGGCTGATAAATCCCCGGGGCCTGATAGTCTGGATCAGTTCCTATGGACTGGAGGGTAGCTAATGTAACACCATTTTTTAAAAAAGGAGGGAGCGAGAAAATGGGTAATTATGCCTGACATCAGTAGTGGGGAAAATGTTCATCATTAAGGATGAAATAGCAGTGCATTTGGAAAGCAGTGACAGGATCGGTCTAAGTCAGCATGGATTTATGATAAGGAAATCATGCTTGACGAATCTTCTCAAATTTTTTGAGGATGTAACTAGTAGAGTGGACAAGGGAGAATCAGTGGATGTGGTGTATTTGGAATTTCAAAAGGCTTTTGACAAGATCCTGCACAAGAGATTGGTGTACAAAATCAAAGCGCATGTTATTGGGGGTAATGTACTGACGTGGATAGAGAACTGGTTGGCAGACAGGAAGCAGAGAGTCGGGATAAATGGGTCCTTTTCAGAATGGCAGGCAGTGACTAGTGGAGTGCCGCAGGGCTCAGTGCTGGGACCCCAGCTCTTTACAATATACATTAACGATGTGGATGAAGGAATTGAGTGTAATATCTCCAAGTTTGCAGATGACACTAAACTGGATGGCGGTGTGAGCTGTGAAGAGGTTGTAGGATGACTTGGACAGGTTAGATGAGTGGGCAAATGCATGGCAGATACAGTATAATGTGGATAAATTATACATGGGCAAAAACACGAAGGCAGAATATTATCTGAATGGCGGCAGATTAGGAAAAGGGGAGGTGCAATGAGACCTGGGTGTCATGGTTCATCAATCATTGTAGGTTGGCATGCAGGTACAGCAGGCGGTGAAGAAGGCAAATGGTATGTTGGCCTTCATAGCTAGGGGATTTGAGTATAGGAGCAGGGTGGTCTTACTGCAGTTGTACAGGGCCTTAGTGAGGCCTCACCTGGAATATTGTGTTCAGTTTTGGTCTTCTAATCTGAGAAAGGACATTTTTGCTTTTGAGGGAATGCAGCAAAGGTTCACCAGACTAATTCCAGGGATGGCTGGACTGTCATATGAGGAGAGACTGTGTCAACTGGACCTTTATTCACTGGAGTTTAGAAGGATGAGAGGGGATCTCATAGAAACGTATAAGATTCTGACGGGACTGGACAGGTTAGATGCGGGAAGAATGTTCCCGATGTTGGGGAAGTCCAGAACCAGGGAACATAGTCTTAGGATAAGGGGTAGGCCATTTAGGACTGAGATGAGGAGAAACTTCTTCACTCAGATAGTTGTTAACCTGTGGAATTCCCTGCCGCAGAGAGTTGTTGATGCCAGTTCATTGGATATATTCAAGAGGGGGTTAGATATGGCCCTTACGGCTAAGGGGATCAAGGGGTATGGAGAGAAAGCAGGAAAGGGATACTGAGGGAATGATCAGCCATGATCTTATTGAATGGTGGTGCAGGCTCGAAAGGCCGAATGGCCTACTCCTGCACCTATTTTCTATGTTTCTATGTTACCAATATTGCTGACTACTTACATGATGCAGAATAGAGCTGGAAGAAGGTTCATTGAAGGGCACTATGTGCCCAATCAAATACGATGCAGACTCTTGAGGAGGTGGAGATCTTACCCTCAATGAAATTACAGGGAGCACTATTCGTACCTGCACCTGACCGATATGCAGCGATTTAGAAGGCTGCCCTTCTGAAAAGAGATCATCACTGAGATAGGTCAGCTCATTAAAGCAGATGTGCAACCTACCACCACTATCAGCACCGCACTGCCTGTCGAGGTGAAGGTGACTGCTGTATTTTCTTTCTATGCATCTGGTTCATTTCAGGCATCAGCTGGTGACATATGCAGAATATCTCAATATGCCACACATCGTTGCATTCGACAGGTAACTGATGTGCTGTACACACACAGGATGGATTTTATTAACTTTCCAATGACCAAGGAGGCACAGAGTGAGAGGACTTTGGGTTTTTTGAGCAAACTTACCCAAGGTCCAGGGTGCAATAGACTGTGTGCACATCGCCCTGCGGGCACCTTTAGAGGAAACGGAGATGTACCGAAACCAGAAGGGATTCTATTCCCTGAACATGCAGCTCATTATCGACCACAATCAAACAATCATGGCAGTAAATGCTAAATTTCCAGGGAGCATTCATGACACCTACATCTTGTGTGAGAGCACTGTCTCCGGCCTGTTTAAGAGTCAGCCACAAGGTCAACGTTGGATGCTGGGGGATAAAGATTATGGCCTTGCCAGCGAAAGACTCAGACAGAAGCCGAGAAGCACTACAACAAAAGCCATATAGGCACACGCAATATAGTCGAAAAGACAATTGGAGTGCTGAAGCAACGCTTCCGATGTCTAGACCACTCCGGGGGTAGCCTGCAATACCATCCTGAGCAGGTTGCTCAGTTTGTTGTGGTGTGTTGCATGTTGCACAACTTAGCTGTCAAGAGGGGACAGGAATTGCCAGATGGGACTGCTGGACGACATCAGGAGAGAGGGGTGGAGGAGGAGGATGACAGGGACATCGAGGAGGACGAGGTCAAGGAACCTGGTGATGAACCTGTGCCACCACCTCCCTCGACACCACAGGGGAAGCCTCGTGGTGCTTTTGCAACTGCAAAACTGTTACATCAGCAGCTCATAAATGAACGCTTTGCTTGCACCCTTACAATGATTGTTACTCCTCATTTTCCAGAAGTGAGTGAGACACTGTACAAGAATGGTTTAGTTGAATAACATTTTTTCATAAAAGTAGTAATTTGAATTTAACTTTAACAATTTTCAATAAAACAAAAGAAATAAAATAACTAATTGTTCTCAATGAAAAATTTACAAAACAAAACATTATCAACAACAACCAACAACAACATCAACAACAACAGTAAAAACAATCCTCCCCCCCCCCCCCCCCCCCGCCTCCCTGCGCCACCCTCCTACGATTCTACCTGCGGCCACCTTTCCCAACGCCTTTTCTCCCTAATGCCCCCCTCATTCTTGGCTCTGCCCCCTCCTCCTTCCGCTAATAATACCCTTGGCCCTGTCCACGTCGGGACCAGTAGGTCATGCAGCAGAGTACCTCGAGCGTATAAGGTGGCCAAGGTTAGTGGGAAACTAGAAGATTGGGAACATTTTAAACGACAGCTAAGAATGACTAAGAAAGCAATAAAGAAAGGAAAGATAGATTACGAAGGTAAACTTGCGCAAAACATAAAAACAGATAGTAAAAGCTTTTACAGATAAAAAAAAAAGGAAAAGAGCAACTAAAGTAAATGTTGGTCCCTGAGAAGATGAGAAGGGGGATTTAATAATGGGAAATGTGGAAATGGCTGAGACTTTAAACAATTATTTTGCTTCGGTCTTCACAGTGGAAGACACAAAAATTATGCCAAAAATTGCTGATCATAGGAATGTGGGAAGGGAAGACCTTGAGACAATCACTATCACTAGGGAGGTAGTGCTGGACAGGCTAATGGGACTCGAGGTAGACAAGTCCCCTGGTCCTGATGAAATGCATCCCAGGGTATTAAAAGAGATGGCGGAAGTTAGAGCAGATGCATTCGTTATAATCTACCAAATTTCTCTGGACTCTGGGGAGGTACCAGCGGATTGGAAAGCAGCTAATGTAACGCATCTGTTTAAAAAAGGGGGCAGACAAAAGGCAGGTAACTATAGGCCGGTTAGTTTAACATCTGTAGTGGGGAAAATGCTTGAAGCTATCGTTAAGGAAGAAATAGCGGGACATCTAGATAGGAATAGTGCAATCAAGCAGACGCAGCATGGATTCATGAAGGGGAAATCATGTTTAACTAATTTACTGGAATTCTTTGAGGATATAACGAGCATGGTGGATAGAGGTGTACCGATGGATGTGGTGTATTTAGATTTCCAAAAGGCATTCGATAAGGTGCCACACAAAAGGTTACTGCAGAAGATAGAGGTACGCGGAGTCAGAGGAAATGTATTAGCATGGATAGAGAATTGGATGGCTAACAGAAAGCAGAGAGTCGGGATAAATGGGTCCTTTTCGGTTTGGAAATCGGTGGTTAGTGGTGTGCCACAGGGATCGGTGCTGGGACCACAACTGTTTACAATATACATAGATGACCTGGAAGAGGGGACAGAGTGTAGTGTAACAAAATTTGCAGATGACACAAATATTAGTGGGAAAGCGGGTTGTGTAGAGGACACAGAGAGGCTGCAAAGAGATTTAGATAGGTTAAGCGAATGGGCTAAGGTTTGGCAGATGGAATACAATGTCAGAAAGGGTGAGGTCATCCACCTTGGGGAAAAAAAACAGTAAAAGGGAATTTTATTTGAATGGGGAGAAATTACAACATGCTGAGGTGCAGAGGGACCTGGGGGTTCTTGTGCATGAATCCCAAAAAGTTAGTTTGCAGGTGCAGCAGGTAATCAAGAAGGCGAATGGAATGTTGGCCTTCATTGCGAGAGGGATGGAGTACAAAAGCAAGGAGGTCCTGCTGCAACTGTATAGGGTATTGGTAAGGCCGCACCTGGAGTACTGCGTGCAGTTTTGGTCACCTTACTTAAGGAAGGATATACTGGCTTTGGAGCGGGTACAGAGACGATTCACTGGGCTGATTCTGGAGATGAGGGGGTTACCTTATGATGATAGATTGAGTAGACTGGGTCTTTACTCGTTGGAGTTCAGAAGGATGAGGGGTGATCTTATAGAAACATTTAAAATAATGAAAGGGATAGACAAGATAGAGGCGTAGAGGTTGTTTCCACTGGTCGGGGAGACTAGAACTCGGGGGCACAGCCTCAAAATACGGGGGAGCCAATTTAAAACCGAGTTGAGAAGGAATTTCTTCTCCCAGAGTGTTGTGAATCTGTGGAATTCTCTGCCCATGGATGCAGTTGAGGCTAGCTCATTGAATGTATTCAAGTCACAGGTAGATAGATTTTTAACCAATAAGGGAATTAAGGGTTACGGCGAGCGGGCGGATAAGTGAAGCTGAGTCCACGGCCAGATCAGCCATGATCTTGTTGAATGGCGGAGCAGGCTCAAGGGGCTAGATGGCCTACTCCTGTTCCTAATTCTTATGTTCTTATGAACGTGACTGCTGAGGGGAGGGCGACAATGGCAGCATTATATGTGGGGGCTCTGGAGAAGCTAGGGGTGCTGAGGATCCGTCTTCATAGTCGGAAGAAATAACTTCCTCCCGACGATCAGGTGCTGTCACCATTGGTGGTATGGCACCTTGGGGTGCAGTGCCATATCCCAGGACCGTCGATTGCCACATTGCATTGGCCTTGACGGACTGGGCATTCTCCCTCGCCGCTGCAATCAGCTCCGCCATGTCCTCCGATTGACGGGCTGCTAAACCGGCGATGTTTGCAGACAACCCACAATGGCCTGGAGGAGCTCGCGACTCAAGTCGATGCTCATCCTAGTCAGTCCCACCATGTCCAGGTTCGCATCTGCCTGTCTCACAGTATTCGCACCTTGCTGGATCAGCCGCCGCGGATTCAGCATGGGGGTCGTTGTGAGCCATTGCATGCCGCTTGGTCCCGCTTCCTCAGACCGGAATCCAGGAAAGGTAGATTCCGACAAGGAACCGGTGGCCACAGGTAGAAAAGACCCTTCCAGTCCTGCCACCCCTCCCTCCTCCTCCACCACCACAAAGCTTTGAGGAGTGTTCTCCTCCTGCTCCTCAACCGCCTGTTCCACGACCGATTCTTCCATCACTATCTCTTCCATCCTCATTTGCTCCAATAACTCCTCTCCGGTAGCAACAGGCAGCTCCTCCTGTGCAACTGTAAAAACATAACAATGGTTGGTGACAGGGAAGGGGACGGGTCAGAGGTAACATGAGAGCCATTCACTTTGTGCAGGCTTATGTGGAGAACAAACATATATTATCGAGAATCATTACATGAAACTATCATAAGCAAAGTAGACAGAAACTTGAGTCCCAAACAGTATGCTGCTATTCGAGTGGCAGAATGTGATCAACCAAAAATTCATGTCAGAACTAATTTCGTGCTCCCAGCATTACATTAGATTCTACATTATATTGATGTAACATTAAATTATATGAGCGCAGTACAGCCCAGGGATTATGCAGACTTACCGTCCACGATAACCGGTTCGGCACCAACACACGTGGCAGTGTGAACATACGC
Organism: Pristiophorus japonicus; assembly: GCF_044704955.1. Taxonomy (NCBI): domain Eukaryota; kingdom Metazoa; phylum Chordata; class Chondrichthyes; family Pristiophoridae; genus Pristiophorus; species Pristiophorus japonicus. The sequence goes on along the minus strand of NC_091986.1, from coordinate 132,167,486 downwards.
TCCCGTCAGGGTTGCAGCACATTCTTCGAGGTCCATCAATTCAACAGTCTTCGGCAGACCTCTGCCTATTTTGCAGAGCTCCGCCCTACTGCCGGTTAATTTTTTCTGCGAAGGTGACAAAAAATATGTATTTCCTAATTTCACAGCTACTATTAGGAATACACATATACATATATAGGTAGATATCCCCAATTAATCGTCCCCAGTCCTTTCGTCAATGAGTGCACCATTTAAGTTCTGTTAGGACGCAAGTGTTGCATGATGAAGAATGAAAATACAGAGGACTAACACAATGAGATCGATGATGGGAAATAAAAAATGACACCAAGCTTTACAACATAATAAAACGTGGCACTACTTAACAGTAAATTGTCAGTGCATGATAAAAAGTTATTACTTACTCTCGCTGACCCAACGATGTCTTTCCACCATTTGGGGCACTAGTTCAGCCCCCGCATCATGGGCGTGAGAGGCGACACCGTCTCAGCGATCTCTCGCCATAAACTCTGGTACACGTTTGGTGCAGGTTTTCCTCGTCCACCCCGTGTCAACCGGCTCCCAGCGAGCCTCCACTTCGTGCACCAACAATTCCTGGGCTTCTTCACAGAAATGCACGGCCCTCCTCCTCCCACCTACCTCCCTCTCCACTTCCATATCTTGTTTTTGCATCTTAATTCTTTATTATTTATACTGATATTTATATTTAAATAATAATTTATTTATTATTATTATTTATGTTGGAGTATTATTGTTATATTATGGATTATGAATGACAATAATGCTCCAAATCATTTAGAAATAGTTGTAAAATAACTCCTCTCTCTCTTTCTCTTTCCACACAATCGATCTCCACCTCAGCACTCACCAACTCACTAATCCGCTTTCACTGTTTTCTGTGTATGCGCAGGGTCACCTCTGACCCTGAAATCGCAGGAGAATGCCCGCGCATGCGCAGAGACAAAAGAAATGCTTGTTTCTAGGGATCTGCTTGCTCAGGGACTTCGCCACCACCGCTCCGACCTAGTAGAGTGGACAAGGGAGAACCAGTGGATGTGATGTATTTGGACTTTCAAAAGGCTTTAGACAAGGTCCCGCACAAGAGGTTGGTGTGCAAACTGTGTACTGATGTGGATAGAGAACTGGTGGCAGACAGGAAGCAGAGAGTCGGGATAAACAGGTCCTTTTCAGAATGGCAGGCAATGACTAGTAGGGAGCCGCAGGGCTCAGTGTTGGGACCCCAGCTATTTACAAAAAACATCAATGATTTAGATAAAGGACTCGAGAGTAATATCTCCAAGTTTTCAGATGACACAAAGCTGGGTGGCGGTGTGAGCTGTGAGGAGGATGCTCAGAGGCTGCAGGGTGACTTGGACAGGTTAGGTGAGTGGGCAAATGCATGGCAGATGCAGTATAATGTGGATAAATGTGAGGTTATCCACTTTGGTGGCAAAAACACAAAGGCAGAATATTATCTGAATGGCGGCAGATTAGGAAAAGGGGAGGTGCAACGAGACCTGGGTGTCATGGTACATCAGTCATTGAAAGTTGGCATGCAGGTGCAGCAGGCGGTGAAGAAGGCAAATGGTATGTTGGCCTTCATAGCTAGGGGATTTGAGTAGAGGAGCAGGGAGGTCTTGCTGCAGCTGTACAGGGTCTTGGTGAGGCCTCACCTGGAATATTGTGTTCAGTTTTAGTCTCCTAATCTGAGGAAGGACGTTCTTGCTATTGAGGGAGTGCAGCGAAGGTTCACCAGACTGATTCCTGGGATGGCAGGACTGACATATGAGGAGAGACTGGATCGACTGGGCCTGTATTCACTGGAGTTTAGAAGAATGAGAGGGTATCTCATAGAAACATATAAAATTCTGACGGGACTGGACAGGTTAGATGCAGAAAGAATATTCCCGATGTTGGGGGAGTCCAGAACCAGCGGTCACAGTCTAAGGATAAGGGGTAAGCCATTTAGGTCCGAGATGAGGAGAAACTTCTTCACTCAGAGAGTTGTTAACCTGTAGAATTCTCTTCTGCAGAGAATTGTTGATGCCAGTCCGTTAGATATATTCAAGAGGGAGTTGGATATGGCCATTACGGCTAAAGGGATCAAGGGGTATGGAGAGAAAGCAGGAAAGGAGTACTGAGGGAATGATCAGCCATGATCCTATTGAATGGTGGTGCAGGCTCGAAGGGCCGAATGGCCTACTCCTGCACCTATTTTCTATGTTTCTATGACCTGCTACCGCTGCACACCGCCACTGCTGAGAATCACCTAGCAAAAATCTCGGGAGCGCACAGCAGTGGTATTCCGGTGGTTCAAAAGACGCAACTGCTGGAATACCGCTAAGAATCGGGCGGGAGTGATCGGAATGGAAATTTTAGTCCAAAGATTCCAAGATTATCAGAGAAATATTTACTTGAGGCTCATTTATCAACAGTAATGTCAAACCCTGGCAATAATCCCAGATACCAAAACTGTCTGTTCTGGCAATGGACAGAATGATTATTAATGTCACAACTAAGCATTTACTTACTGTAAGTAACAGATGGCATTCAATAAAAGAGGTATAAAACCGAGATCATCCAAGAACTAAGAATATCACAGATACTTCCTCACTTCTGGATAATCTCCATTTATCCACTATCAACTGTCACAGGACGGGAGTGGAAAGCACCAGTTCCAACTGTCGCAGGACAGAGAGTGGAGAGCACCAGTTCAAACTGTCACAGGACAGTGGAGAGCACCAGTTCCCACTGTCACAGGACAGGAGAGTGGAGAGCACCCGTTCAAACTGTCACAGGACAGGAGAGTGGAGAGCACCAGTTCCAACTGTCACAGGACAGGAGAGTGGAGAGCACCAGTTCAAACTGTCACAGGAGAGAGAGTGGAGAGCACCAGTTCCCACTGTCACAGGACAGGAGAGTGGAAAGCACCAGTTCCCACTGTCACAGGACAGAGAGTGGAGAGCACCAGTTCAAACTATCACAGGACAGAGAGTGGAGAACACCAGTTCAAACTGTCACAGGAGCATCCAGTCGTGCCCCGGTAACTGCCCCCAAAGGAAGTGGCATGTGGGAAATTGTACTCCGCTTCCATTGAGGGGCGGTAAGGCCACTTCCACGCTGGGAGCTAAAATTCCCGTCCCCAGAAGGTTACCGCCCCCAAGATGGGAGCCTGTGCGGGGAGGCAGAGGGAAGTGGAGGGGAGACGGGGGCGGGGGATGGAGGGGAGAGTGGTGGAGGTGGGGGGCAGAGAAACCCAGGCTGGGGACAGGAGGGGCCACATTGCGGCGGAGGTCTGGGTGGGCGAAGTGTGTTGGAGGGGCGGGCCTGGGGGCTCTGTGCCTCGGTGCGGGGAGTGTTCAGAGTGGGGTGGACGGGTTGACTGCGCAGATGGCGGTTGGTGGATGTGGTGTGGTTGGCGTCGCGGGGGCGTGGCTCCGGGGTGGCCGGGGCTAGGGGCTCGACATCCGGGGGTGTTCGGCATTTGAGAAGGATTCTGACGGGACGGGGCAGGTTGGGTGCGGGGGGAGTGTTCCCGGTGTTGCGTGGGTCCAGAGCCGGGGGCGGGGGGGGGGCACGCTCTTGGGATGGGGGGGTGGGCTGTTTGGGGCTGGGATTGGGAGAGACTTCTTCACTCGGGGAGTTGTTGGCCTGTGGGGTTCCCTGCTGCGGAGAGTTGTTGATGCCAGTTCATTGGATGTGTTCGGGAGGGAGTTGGATGTGGTCCTTGCGGCTGGGGGGGTCGGGGGGGTGTGGAGGGGGCGTAGGGGGGAGGTGCTGGGGTGGGTGATCAGCCATGATCTTGTTGAATGGCAGTGTAGGCTTGAAGGGCCGAATGGCCTACTCCTGCACCTATTTTCTATGTTTCTATGAATGTAACAATGTGCTTTCAGATTTGTAAAGAGATTGTCTTACAGAACAGAATTTGGTGTGTACCATTCATGCTGGAGTGTAAATTGTCTAGTCACAGCCAGTGCTAAAGCCACTTAAATATAAGTGTACTCAAACATGGGACAAAAATTGTTGTATCCTTTACAAAAGCTATAAATATTGCAAGTTTCATTCTCAGTCTTTACAAAAACTGTACTGGGTAAAAAGCATCAGGCAAAATCAACGGCAGACACAATAAATATGGAAAGAGAAAACAGTCTGTGGGCAAGTGATGTAAAGGCACAGTATTCAAGCCCTCTACTTGATGGCTGGCAAAGTGGAGATGCAGTAACATGAGTAACAATAAGATCAGCCATGATCTTATTGATTGGTAGAGCTGGCTCGAGGGGCCAAAATGTCGACTCTTGCTCCTATTTCTTATGTTCTTATGTTCTTACGTTCTTATGTGTCTATGAGGATGGTTGTGCTGCTTTAAACTACTGGGCACTGTTGACGGAGGATTGCAGTGTAGCATGCCTAGCAGGAGTTAGCAGCCTGGATCAACATTGCATGAATGACCTGAAAATAGATGCAGAAGAAGATGGCATATTTTAAGGAAGATGCCAAGTCAGGACTGTGCCATTTATTAGGCAGATAGCCTAAGTATAAATATCACAAAGTGTTGCTTCTCAAGCTGTACTTCATTTATTACTGACTCATGTCAAACTCTCATACAGCTCTTTCATTGCTGACCATGTACACCTGTACTTCAACAGGACACATATTCAAATGGCAAGTTATAATAAAAGCTTTGACTTACTCATATGTTCAAAGGGTTTCACACATAAAATCATTGTAATGCAACCTAGCTGCATGATGGTCACTCACTGACATGCAGATTGGGCATATGTCAGTTACTGTGTATGTACTCCAATAATTTACAAAATATGAAGAGTAGTTCTATGCTTGCATGACAAGATAGCACAGAATATCAGGGGACAGACCTAAACTAAGGAAGGCCTTAAAAAAGATATGCCCTTCATTCCCTTGGAGGAGGCAGTATATAATTAGTACATACCTCAACAATAATGTGGTGACTGTGGGGACAATTTACACCGAATAGTTTAGGCACTAAAGGGGTCTTAAGCTGAAACGTCGGTTTAGCGTGCGCTTAGCGCAAGGTGCCACCTTGGTAAAGGAGTTGAAGCCAACATTAGGAACAACCGCCTGGAGGCTTATTAATCAGCTGATTGCCACTTAAAATGTCTGCTAGCACAGCATTTTGGTGCCTAGCATTTCAACCAACACCCTCTCCTAACAGCGACCAGTTGTTTGGGAGTAAACACAACGCTGATGTTGATTTCAAGCGCTGCTAAAGGGATCATCATCATAGGCAATCCCTCAAAATCGAAGAAGGCTTGCTTCCACTCTAAAAGTGAGTTTTCAGGTGACTGCACAGTCCAATATGAGAAGTACAGTCTCTGTCACAGGTGGGACATTACTTAATCTCGAGCAATGGGGGTTTGGTTGACAGGAATGGTTTGGCCATTTTAAGATGGCTTTGTGATGTTGGTGGTGGTGGAGGAGATGTTGGTACAGCATCTAGGAGCCAGATGAGTGCACTGGTGCAATTTAAGTAAATTAGGCCATTATGAGACCATCCTGGGCCTCCCGGGCAGCAATGTGCATCGCTGCTGGTGCCATCTTCACCTCAGGTTCCTCCTCCTCCTCGTGTTCCACTTGTTCCTCCTCCTCCTCCTCCAAAGAGGCTGTGTGCTCTGTACCTTGTTCCTGCTGCAGCTCCAATCCTTGCTGCTGTACTATGTTGTGCAGCGCGCAGTTGATGACGATGATTTGGGAGACCCCGGCTGGTGCATACTGAAGGGCTCCTCCAGATCTGTCAAGGCATCTGAAATGCATCTTCAGCATGCCAATTGCTTTCTCTATGACACATCTGGTGGATATATAGCTTTCATTATAATGCTCCTAGGCATCATTGCTTGGCCTCCTCAAGAGTGTCATCAGCCGCATCTTCAGTGGATAGGCCTTGTCTCCAAGCAGCCAGCTGGTAAGTCTGTTCGGAGGTGCGAAGAGCTGAGGGAGGGTGGACTGGCAGAGGACGAAAGAGTCATGACACTTCCCAGGGAATCTGGCACAAACATACATGATGATATTTTTATGGTTGCAGATGAGCTGCACATTGAGAGAGTGGAAGCTCTTGCGGTTCACAAACAAACCTGGGTGATGTGGGGGTGCCTTAATGGCCACACGTATGCAGTCCATGACGCCCTGCACCTGTGGGAAGCCAGCCAGAGCTGCAAAGCCCAGTGCCCGTTCAGTGACACTGATTTAATCAGTGGCAAAGTTGATATAATTAGCTGGCTTGTGAAACATGGCATCGGTCGCCTGTGAGATGCATCTGTGTGCGGACGACTGCGAGATCCTGCAAATGTCTGTTGCAGATCCTTGGAAGGAGCCTGAGGCAAAGAGGTTGAGGGTGGTGGTGACTTTGACAGTCACTTGTAAGGCGTATCCTCCAGGGCCTCTGGGCAGCTGGTCTTTTTCCAATAAGCTACAAATGTCTACGATGACCTGGTGCGATAGCCTGAGCCTCCTGAAGCACTACTGCTCAGTCATGTCCAGGAACCTCGTCCTCTATCTGTATAACCTGTGTTGGGGGTATTGCCTCTAGTGCAGTGCCTCTGTGCTGATCCCCTTTTCTGTGGAGCATCAGGTCAGTGAGGCGACGGCTGCTGGTGTTGTTGCTGCTGCGGCTCACTTGGTCCGATTCTGAGGTCCAAGGTGAAACAGCTTAAGCGACATCGATGCTGATGTAATAGATGGCAGGTAAAGTTGAGATCAGAGGCACAATCCTCCAATGCACTGAGAGTAACTTGCAATGTAGTGAGAGGGGCTTCCGAGGTTGTAGAAATCGGCTGCAAACTCCTGAAAGCAACATTTCTGCACAAAATGGTGTCAGTAACGCCTTTCCCTGAGGCAAGGAAGCAGGTGTAAGGTGTGAGTCTTTATGTGCTTTTCCAGCTGCCACTTAATGAAGTAGCACAATGGCCACTGAGCTCCCGCCTCCCCTTCACAGGCGAGTTTCCCGAGGTGCGTGAATCCCGTGCACAACCAGTTAAAGTTGAAACCTCAGGTTAAAAAGGCTCTTACAGATCTCTCATCGAGCAGTTAACTACCTCAATGAGATCACCCGCCTCTCCTGAGCGCGTCCGTGGCACGCTTCGAAACGCGCCTCTGTGAAAGGTGGAAGTTGGTGGGCTAACGGCAGGTTCCCGACATACTGTCAACTTCAGCGCTTTTAACTGCCGACCTGATATCAAACCCGCACTTTCTGCAATGTGAAAATTCAGGCCTAGCAGTCCAGGATGCACAAATGGGACAGGGTAGTGGCTGGGTAGTAAATGATAACTGAAGTAATATGAAAATCTGAATGCAGTGAGATACTGAAGTACGAAATTTAAAAATGTAACTTTTCAATAACTAATAAAGTAATTCATTTGCTAAATACATTTTTAAAAACTGTAAGTATACTAATATTTGCACTATAGCATGAGTAGTGGTTGAACATTCATTACTGCTTTAAGCTTTTAAGGCCAGAACTTGGTCAAAGCCATGGCCCGTCCAAGTGCCACCCATTGGACCGCAGATGGCCGCTGAGAGACCGAGTGGTACGTTGCCAGGAGGATTCCTCTAAAAGAGATAGCAGTACCGTCCGGCGGTAAAATAATGTGAAAGGATGCAAAATTCACAAAAACCTCCCCCCTCCACCCTCCCACTGTTTGGGCTCATTCGAAAGGAAATTTAATTTGGGACTATCTACTGGAAAGTTTGGAACCCTAAAGTGCTTATGGAAGAAACTACGAACTTTAATTGAATTTTGGACTTTTAAAAGACAAATTCAAGGCTGTGGGTGGACCTAAAGAACTAACAGGAGACAACTTGATTATTGAGGCTGTCTGGGTGTTGGGACTAACGTAACTTGTCTGGAGAAATGGGTATTCGAGAATCCTTCTCCAGTAGAGACATTAACATTACAACAAATAACCCAGAGATAGCAACATAGAAACATAGAAAATAGTTGCCATTTGGCCCTACGAATCTTCACCGCCATTCAATAAGATCATGGCTGATCATTCCTTCAGTACCCCTTTCCTACTTTCTCTCCATACCCCTTGATCCCTTTAACTGTAAGGGCCATATCTAACTCCCTCTTGAATATATCCAATGAACTGGCATCAACAACTCTCTGCGGCAGGGAATTCCACAGGTTAACAACTCTCTGAGTGAAGAAGTTTCTCTTCATCTCGGTCCTAAATGGCCTACCCCTTATTCTAAGACTATGTCTTCTGGTTCTGGACTTCCCCAACATCGAGAACATTCTTCCCGCATCTAACCTGTCCAGTCCTGTCAGAATTTTATATGTTTCTATGAGATCCCCTCTCATCCTTCTAAACGTCAGTGAATAAAGGCCCAGTTGATCCAGTCTCTCCTCATATGACAGTCCAGCCATCCCTGGAATCAATCTGGTGAATCTTCGCTGCACTCCCTCAATAGCAAGAACGTCCTTCCTCAGATTAGGAGACCAAAACTGAACACAATATTCCAGGTGAGGCCTCACTAAGGCCCTGTACAACTGCAGTAAGACCTCCCTGCTCCTATATTCAAATCCCCTAGCTATGAAGGCCAACATACCATTTGCCTTCTTTACCGCCTGCTGTACCTGCGTGCCCACTTTCAGTGACTGATGAACCATGACACCCAGGTCTCGTTGTACCTCCCTTTTTCCTAGTCTGCCGCCATTCAGATAATATTCTGCCTTCGTGTTTTTGCCCTCAAAATAGATAACCTCACATTTATCCACATTATACTGCATCTGCCATGTATTTGCCCACTCACCTAATCTGTCCAAGTCACCCTGCAGCCTCTTAGTGTTCTCCTCACAGCTCACACCGCCACCCAGTTTAGTGTCATTCGCAAACTTGGAGATATTATACTCTATTCCTTCATCCAAATCGTTAATGTGCATTGTAAAGAGCTGGGGTCCCAGCACAGCCCTGCGGCACCCAACTAGTAACTGCCTGCCATTCTGAAAAGGACCCATTTATCCCGACTCTCTGCTTCCTGTCTGCCAACCAGTTCTCTATCCATGTCAGTACATTACCCCCAATACCATGCGCATTGATTTTGTACACCAATCTCTTGTGCGGGACCTTGTCTAAAGCCTTTTGAAAGTCCAAATACACCACATCCACTGGTTCTCCCTTGTCCAGTCTACTAGTTACATCCTCAAAAAATTCCAGGTTCGTCAAGCATGATTTCCCTTTCATAAATCCATGCTGACTCGGTCCGATCCTGTCACTGCTTTCCAAATGGGCTGCTATTTCATCCTTAATGATTGATTCCAACATTTTCCCCACTACTGATGTCAGGCTAACTGGTCTATCATTACCCGCTTTCTCTCTCCCTCCTTTTTAAAAAAGTGACGTTACATTAGCTACCCTCCAGTCCCTAGTAACTGATCCAGAGTTGATAGGTTGTTGGAAAATGATCACCAATGCATCCACTATTTCTAGGGCCACTTCCTTAAGTACTCTGGGATGCAGACTATCAGGACTTGGGGATTTATCAGTCTTTAATCCCATCAATTTCCCTAACACAATTTCCCACCTAATAAGGATATCCTTCAGTTCCTCATTCTCACTAGACCCACTGTCCCCAAATACATTTGGTAGGTTATTTGTATCTTCCTTTGTGAAGACAGAACCGAAGTATTGGTTCAATTGGCCTGCCATTTCTTTGTTCCCCATTATAAATTCACCTGAATCCGACTGCAAGGGACCTACATTTGTCTTTACTAATCTTTTTCTCTTCACATATTTATGGAAGCTTTTGCAGTCAGTTTCTATGTTCCCTGCAAGCTTCCTCTCGTACTCTATTTTCCTCCTCTTAATTAAACCCTTAGTCCTCCTCTGTTGAATTCTAAATTTCTATCAGTCCTCAGGTTTGTTGCTTTTTCTAGCCAATTTATATGCCTCTTCCTTGGTTTTAACACTATCCTTAATTTCCCTTGTTAGCCATGGTTGAGCCACCTTCCCAGTTTTATTTTTACTCCAGACATGGATGTACAATTGCTGAAGTTAATCCATGTGATCTTTAAATGTTTGCCATTGCTTATCCACCGTCAACCCTTTAAGTATCCTCTGCCAGTCTATTACAGCCAATTCACACCTCATACCGTCGAAGTTACCTTTCCTTAAGTTCAGGACCCTCGTTTCCGAATTAACTTTGTCACTCTCTATCTTAATAAGGAATTCTACCATATTATGGTCACTTTTCCCCAAAGGGCCTCGCACAACAAGATTGCTAATTAGTCCCTTCTCATTACACATCACCCAGTCTAGGATGGCCAGCTCCCTGGTTGGTTCCTCGACATATTGGTCTAGAAAACCATCCCTAATACACTCCAGGAAATCCTCCTCCACCGCATTGCTACCAGTTAGGTTCCCCAATCTATAAAGTCGCCCATGACTACTGCTGTACCTTTATTGCACACATCCCTTATTTCTTGCTTGATGCTGTCCCCAACCTCACTACTACTATTTGGTGGTCTGTACACAACTCCCACTAGCGTTTTCTGCCCTTTGGAATTCTGCAGCTCCACCCATACTGATTCCACATCATCCAGGCTAATGTCCTTCCTTACAATTGCATTGTTTTTCTCTTTAACCAGCAATGCCACCCCGCCTCCTTTTCCTTTCTGTCTATCCTTCCTAAATGCTGAATACTCTTGGATGTTGAGTTCCCAGCCTTGGTCACCCTGGAGCCATGTCTCCGTGATGCCAATCACATCGTATCCGTTAACTGCTATCTGTGCAGTTAATTCATCCACCTTATTCCGAACACTCCTCACATTGAGGCACAGAGCCTTCAGGCTTGTCTTGTTAACACTCTTTGCCCCTTTAGAATCTTGCTGTAATGTTGCCCTTTTTGCTTTTTGTCTTGGGTTTCTCTACCCTCCACTCTTACTATTCTCCTTGCTATCTTTTGCTTCTGCCCCCCTTCTATTTCCCTCTGTCTCCCTGCATAGGTTCCCATCCCCCTGCCATATTAGTTTAACTCCTCGCAACAGCACTAGCAAACAGTCCCCCTAGGACATTGGTTCCAGTCCTGCCCAGGTACAGACCATCCAGTTTGTACTGATCCCACCTTCCCCAGAACCGGTTCCAATGTCCCAGGAATTTGAATCCCTCCCTTCTGCACCATTTCTCAAGCCACGTATTCATCTGAGCTATCCTGTGATTCCTACTCTAACTAGCACGTAGCACTGGTAGCAATCCTGAGATTACTGCTTTTGAGGTCCTACTTTTTAATTTAACTCCTAGCTCCCTAAATTTGTCTCGTAACACCTCATCCCGTTTTTTTACCTATATCGTTGGTACCTATATGCATCACAACAACTGGCTGTTCACCTTCCCTTTTCAGAATATCCTGCGCCCGCTCCGAGACATCCTTGACCCTTGCACCAGGGAGATAACATACCATCCTGGAGTCTCGGTTGCGGCCGCAGAAACGCCTATCTATTCCCCTTACAATTGAATCTCCTATCACTATTGCTCTCCCACTCTTTTTCCTGCCCTCCTGTGCAGCAGATCCAGCCACGGCGGCATGAACTTGGCTGCTTCTGCCCTCCCCTGATGAATCATCCCTCTCAACAGTACCCAAAGCGGTGTATCTGTTTTGCAGGGGGATGACCGCAGGGGACCCCTGCACTACCTTCCTTGCACTGCTCTTCCTGCTGGTCTTCCATTCCCTATCTGGTTGTGGACTCTTTACCTGTGGCAAGACCAACTCACTAAATGTGCTATTCACGTCATTCCCAGCATCGTGCATGCTCCAGAGTGAATCCACCCACAGCTCCAGCTCCGCTACGCGGTCCATCAGAAGCTGGAGGCGGACTCATTTCCCACACACGTAGTTGTCAGGGACACCGAAAGTGTTCCTGACTTCCCACATAGTACAGGAGGAGCATAACACATGTCCGAGCTCTCCTGCCATGACTTAACCCTTAGATACACTTAAATTGGCAACAACAATGCTAAAAGTTAATTACTGATATATATAAGGGCAGGACAGTGGAGAGCACCAGTTCCAACTGTCACAGGAGAGTGGAGAGCACCAGTTCCAACTGTCGCAGGAGAGAGAGTGGAGAGCACCAGTTCCAACTGTCGCAGGAGAGAGTGGAGAGCACCAGTTCCAACTGTCGCAGGAGAGAGAGTGGAGAGCACCAGTTCCAACTGTCGCAGGAGAGAGAGTGGAGAGCACCAGTTCCAACTGTCGCAGGAGAGAGAGCGAGATAGCCAACCATCAACCTGAATCTGGAAAACCATTTCAGCATATACATCACAAAGAGGCCCAATCCAGCCTGTATGCGAGAAACTAAGCACAAAAGGACATTGCGATTACCAAGTTAATATTTCCATCAGGAAACAGTTTTCGAAAATCAACCCACCCAAATCATATTAACTTTTAACGAGTCCGCCAAAATATTACAATGAGAAGTCAAACCCGCCAAATTTAAACAAAGAATTCTGAACTGATTTGGCGCAAAGATTAGAACAGCTCAAACCATATAACTGGCCCCTGTTTTAACAGAGGTTAGGTTGCTAGGTAACTACAAGGCTGCTACTACCTCAGATGACATACTTTGCCATACAACCGAGACCATGCTTGTGTCATCAATAAGGGAGAAAAACCAACACGACAGTTGTAAACTAACTTCTCCAGCCTCGAAGTCCTGAAGTCCTGAAGGAAGGAAGAACACCACCATAGCAGCAGCAACCGACCACAGACAACGTGCTACTAACAAAAAACCACCGCAAACGACCAAACTCAAAACAAAACTCCAACAGGAAGAAACTGAAGAATCGAAAGTTTCCACTCTACAATCTAAGGCCTGAATACCAACAGGTGAAAACATTACCTAAAGAGACATTGAACCTGTTTCTAACGAAGAAAACTGGGTACTTACCCCATAGATCCAAAACACGCCAAAACGGACTCAACCCAACTGAAGATTGCGCAGCTAGAAGTCTTCTCTAACATTTGGGGTACGGCAAGCAGAACCTACAGATTTCAACGAACCCCGAAATCGCGAACTACCACTAACTGACCAGAAAGGATTGGTAAGCATTGTCCCTGCCTGCCCTGGAGTCTAACCTAGCTAGATTTAGGTATTGGGAGGTGGGAGGTGTAATTTTACTGTACCCCCCTTTGAATGTGTAATGTATTGTTCTTTATTAGAGTGATTATAAGTTTTGACATTGTATTTTCTTGTCTTTAATAAAATCTAAATTCTTTTGCACCAAACCAGTTGTCCTTTGCACTTTATCACATCCACCAAATAAATTCAGAGTCCAGAACCCAAGGGAGTGGGAGCAATTCGAACCGCTCAAGTTGGTCAGAGGTGAACCTGACCCCCGGGACCACCCCCTTACAAATGGGCTTGCCAACCCAAGTGCCGCCGGAGTCGGGCCCAGGGAGGGTGGAGAAGTTGAAAATAAAAACCATTACCAAAAAAGAAATTAAACACCGGAACACCTTCAGGAGAGCCCATCCAATTAAGACGCTGCAAAAATAAAATTTTTAAGATGTTCACTAACCTTTTTTTGCAGGTCTCCATACATATCGTGGGGGTTGGACCTGCCTCCATGCAGCAGTCCTTCCCCCTACTGACGCCAACTCCCGCCGACTCCCACCCACACCAATCTGGCAGCTCGGCGGGCGGGAGGACACTTTTGCTAATTGGCCGCCAGCAGCCATCAGCAGGCGGTTCCAGGCGGCACTCCCCTCACACCCACTGCAGCCCGAGTGGAAACTGGCAGAGAGGAGACTGGCAGCAAAATTTGGCGGCAATCGGCGGCAGTGGGCGGTAAGACCACCAGTTTTGGGGCCTCAGACTTTTAGCATTAAATGGACCATTTTCTATACCTCGGGAGCCTACTGTCAACAAGGGCAGTCTTCGACGATGAGGTCCAATACCGTCTTCAGTGTGCCAGCCTGAGGGAGAGAATGTTTGAAGACCAGGACCTCAAACCCAGCAACAAGCTCATGTTCTACAGAGCAGTGGTGATACCCGCCCTCCTATATGGCTCAGAGACAGGGACTATGTACAGCCGGCACCTCAAAATACTGGAGAAGTACCACCAACGCTGCTTTTGCAAGGTCCTGCAAATCCATTGGCAGGATAGGCACACCAACGTCAGTGTTCTCGCTCAGGCCAACATCCCCAGCATAGAAGCACTGACCACACTTGATCAGCTCTGCTGGACGGGCCACATCATCCGCATGCCTGACACGAGACTCCAGAAACAAGCGCTCTACTCGGAGCTCCAACACGGCAAGCAAGCCTTAGGTGGGCAGAGGAAAAGCCTCCTTGTTGTTCTTCAGTTGACGGATGGCCTTTTCTACCTCATGCCGGGCTGGGGTTGTGCTGAGGTGGTGGCGGGTAGCATGCTGCGGGATGGAGTCGTGGACACACGTCGAAGACAGAGTCTCGGTTAAGGAGATCTTCAAAGTGCTACTTCCAGCAGGCACTGACTGCCTTTCTGTCCTTGATGAGTACCTCTCCGTTCTTGGCCAGCAGTGGGGTAGGAACTAGAGTGATAGGGCCGTAGGTGGTCTTGACTGCACTAAAGAATCCTCGCACGTTGTGGTTGTCGGCTAGTTGCTGGATCTCCTGCGCTTTCTTCACCCACCATCTCTTCTTTAGGTCATGAGTTTTTTGTTGTACCTCAGCCTTCAGACGTCTGTAGAGCTGCTTTCTTGCTCTCGCGTTGTGTTGCTATTTCCAGTTCAAGAATGCTTTGCGTTTGCGGCTTATTAGCTCCTGGATCTCCTGGTCATTCTCGTCGAACCAGTCTTGGTGTTTCCTGGTCGAATGACCGAGCGTCTCTTCACAGGTGCTAATTATGGAAGCCTTGAGAGCAGACCAGGCGCTGCGGACACTCCGCGTCTCTGGGTCACTGGGATTCGTCAGGTTGGTTGTAAGGCACTGGCTGAATAGGGCTGTCTTAACAGGGTCTTTGAGTGCTCCGGCATTGATTTTCCTGTGGCATTGTTTCTGTTGCCGCTGCTGTTTTGGGGCTAAATTGATGGAGATGACAGGGTGGATTAGGCAGTCGTCCATCCAGCGGTCGTCAGCTCCTGTCATGGCGTGGGTGATGCGCATGTCCTTGCAGTCCCTCGCTCAGACAATGACGTAGTCTAGCAGATGCCAGTGCTTGAAGTGAGGGTGTTGCCATGAAGCCTTGATGTCTTTCTGACGGAACAAGGTGTTGTTATGACAAGGCCATGTTCTAAGCATTTTGTCAGGAGGAGGGTACCATTAGAATTAGTTTTCCCTACCTCCTCTCTGCTGATCAGCTTGTCCCCCATTGGGACTCAAGACAGGGATTGATCGAGGCTGGAGTAGAATTCCTCTTTGGTCTCATCTTCCAGTGTTGGGACCTATGCGCTGAAGACCATAGCGCACTGGTCCCGGGCTAGGGTGAGCCGAAGAATCATGAGGCGTTCATTTGACCTGCAAGGGGAGTCTCTGAGACAGCCAACTAACTCATTTTTTATGGCGAAATCAACGCCATGGAGGCAGTGTTCTTCTTCTGGTTTACATTTCCAGAAGAAGGTGTAACCACCATCTTGTTCTTTGAGCTGGCCTTCCCCTGCCTGCCCGAACTCACTAAGGGCAGCGATGTCTATGTCAAAACGTCTGAGTTCCCGGGCAACGACAGCAGGGCGACGATCAGGTCTGTCACTGTTGGGGTGGCCCATGAGGGTCCTGACTATCTACAAGGTTCAAATCAGGAGTGTAATGGAATACTCACCACTCACCTGGGTGGGTGTCACTGCAACAATATTCAAGACGTTTAACACTGTCTAGGACAGGGCAGTTCATCTGGTTGGTGTCCCTGCCACTGGACTCAATACCCAGCCCTTCCATCACCAATACACTGAGGCTGCAGTATGTAATATCTACAGGATGCACTGCAGCAACTCATCAAGGTTACATTGACAGCACCTCCTTTCCTGCAACCTCTACCACCAAGAAAGACAAGAACAGCAATGTTATGGGAACACCATCACCTCCAAGTTTCCCACCATCCCGAATTGGACATATATTGCCAATCCTCCATCATCACATTGCAGGTCAATATCCTACAATTCTTTACCTAACACATTTGTGGGAGCGCCATCATCATGATGACTTAAGTGGTCCAAGGTGAAGACCTACCATGAACTTCTCATGGCAAATAAGGATGGGCAATAAATGTGGCCTTGCCATGATCGCCCACATCCTGAGAACAAAATAAAACAATCTCGTAGAAAATATTTGCAATTGGTATATTTATGGAATTATGGGGATCATCCATGGAATTTTAGGGGATTATTTTAGTTTTACTGATCTTCAAATGAAACCAATGTTCGTTGAATATTCATAGAAACATAGAAATTTACTGCACAGAAGGAGGCCATTTCGCCGCATCATGTCCGCGCCGGCCGACAAAGAACAGCACGGCCCTCGGTCACCAGCCCTGAAGGTTACATATAAACTTATGAACAATAAATAATGGCGGAAAGGTAAAGAGCATCCGGCCCAACCAGTCCGCCCCACACAACTGCGACACCCCATGTATCGCAATATTTTACACTCCACCCCACCTGGAGGCATGCAATCTCCTGGGAGAAGCAAAAAACAGATAAAAACCCACGTCAATTGGGGGGAAAAAAATCTGGGAAAATTCCTCTCCGACCCATCCAGGCGATCGAAACTAGTCCAGGAGATCCCTCTGGCCATATTAGATTCAATGATGTACTTACCATCGTGTCTGTGCCAGCCAACAAGAGGTTATCCCGTCTAATCCCACTTACCAGCTCTAGGTCCGTAACCCTGCAGGTTACTGCACTTCAAGTGCCCATCCAAGCACCTTTTAAATGTGGTGAGGGTTTCTGCATCCACCACCCTTCCAGGCAATGAGTTCCTTTTCATTATTAACAACACAGACAATTTTAATGTCAGCTGCAAACTTTTTAATCATACCCCCTATAATCAAATCTTCTCTTCTTCTTCTTAAGCGCTCCCTCGAATCGAGGATGACTTGCTTCCACACCAAAAAGGGATGAGGTCGATGAGTTCACAGGTGTTTCAATGATATTCCAGGTCCTGAACTGCATATGGAAGATGCCTGTGTGTGGATTTTTTTAACGTGGTAGCCGTTGCACACCAGCCACTACATGGGCTTGGCAGAGCTTGGTCCAGTGGCAAAGATTAACCAAGATGACTGGAGACCAGCTCTGCTGCACGGATCTAGTGCGCACACATATCACAGTGTGGGCTGACCCGTGCTGCCCCTGGGCCCTCGCCTCTTCTGGGCCCCGAACTCACGCCTCTCCTGCAATCTCTCACCGCTCCTTTGCCTCGGCCTCGCCGCTCTTGCTGTACCTACCCACGCTCCAAACACTGATGCCCAATCCAGTCGCCCTCTTCACAGCTGTCACCCTCCTAGGCCAGCTCGCGCTGCTCCCTGGAGTGGCATGCCACCACGATGCTCCCGGGCCACCAGGTTGCTTGCAGGTCACCGCTCGCTCAGATGTTCCCTCGCAGGTCAGGGCCGCCATGCTGCTCCGAGGTCGCCGCTCGCTGCTCCTTTTAAAGCCCCGACCTGCCTCAGATGTTCCCATGCAGGTCGGGGTTCAATTATAGATCATTGATGTATACCACAAAAAGCAAGGGACCCAGTACTGAGTCCTGCAGAACCCCACTGGAAACATCCTTCCAGTCACAAAAACATCCATCAACCATTACCCTTTGCTTCCTATCTCTAAGCCAATTTTGGATCTAACTTGGCACTTTGCACTGGATCCCATGGGCTTTTACCTTCGTGACCAGTCTGCCATTTTGGAACCTTATCAAAAGCATTGTTAAAGTCCATGTACACTACATCGCACTACCCTCATCGATCCTCCTGGTTACCTCCTCGAAAAATTCAAGCAGGTTAGTCAAACACAATCTTCCATTAACAAATCTGTGCTGACTGTCCCTGATTAATCATTGCCATTCCAAATGCAGATTTATCCTGTCTTTCAGAACTTTTTCCAATAATTTTTCCACCACTGAGACTGACTGACAGGCCTGTAATTACTCGGCATATCCCTTTCTCCCTTCTTAAACAAGGATACCACATTAGCCGTTCTCCAGTCCTCCAGCAACATGCCTGAATCCAAAGAGGACTGGAAAATGATGGTCAAAGCCTCTGCTATTTCATCTCTTGCTTTGCTTAACAGCCTGTAATGCATTTCATCCGGGCCTGGGGACTTATCCACTTTTAAAGCTGTCAAACCCCCCAATACCCCCTCTCTCATTATGTCTATTTTGTCCAGAATTTAATTCTCCTCCTTGATAGCAGTATCTACACTGCCCCTTTACTTTGTGAAAACAGACGCAAAGTATTCATTAAGACACATACCCATATATTTCGCCTCCACACACAGATTACCCTCATGATCTCGAATAGGCCTTACCCTTTCTTTAGTTATCCTCTTGCTCTTAATATATTTATAGAACATCTTTGGGTTTTCTTTGTTTTTACTTGCCAAGAATTTTTCATGCTCTCTCTTAGCATTCCAAATATCCTTTTTAATTTCACCTCTGAACTTCCTATATTCCTCCAGAGATTCTACAGTATTTAGCCATGGGTATATGATAAGCTTCTCTTTTTTTTTATCCTCCCCTCTAAATCCCTAGACATCCAGGGGGCTCTAGAATTGTTAATCCCAACCTTTTTTTTTTAAGGGCACATATTTGGCCTGAGCCCTCCGGATCTCCTCCTCGAATGCCTCCCACTGTTCTGACACAGATTTACCCACAAGTAACTGTATCCAATCCACTATGGCCAAATCACTTCCCAACTTAGCAAAGATAGCTTTTTACCCAATTTGGGACTTGTATTCCTGGTCTATCCTTGTCCTTATCCATAACTACCTTGAATCTGACTGAATTATGGTCATTGGCACCCAAGTGCTCTCCCACAGATACCCCTTCCACCTGCCCAGCTTCATTCACTAAAACTAAATTCAGAACCGCCCCCTCCCGTGTTGGGCATTACGTACTGACTAAAAAAGTTCTCTTGAATGTATTTTAGGAATTCCGCATCCTCTATACCCTTCACACTATATTTGTCCCATTCAATAATAGGATAGTTGAAATCCCTTACTATTACTGCCCTATGGTTTTTGGACTTCACAGCAATTTGCCTACATATTTGCTCTTCAATCTCCCTCCCACTGTTTGGGGGTATATAATACATGCCCAGCAGTATGATCACCCCTTTTTTACTTTTCAGTTTGATCCATATGGCCTCATTTGATGATCCCTCTAACATATCATCCCTCCTCACAGCTGTAATAATTTCTTTAATCAATACCGCGACCCCCCATTCCCCCCCCCCCAATTTTACCCTCCTCTCTGTCCTGTCTAGAAATCCTGTAACCAGGAATATTGAGCTGCCAAACCTGCCCCTCTTTCAGCCATGCTTGATATTTTGGAGCGATAGCTTGAGTCTTCATCAGCTGTACTCAAACTCTAAAATATCATTATGTAAAGGGGTTATTACACATTCCCACCAAACAATTCTATTCCTGCCAGGTGTGAACTGATCCCATGATAGGAAGACGTATAGAGCAATATTGATGGTTTATTTGATTTCCAGTTGTGACCTCTGTTACAATATTCCCAAATATTTTCTTTGTAATTGACTCCTCAGTGTTTCATTTGATGTAATAATCTGTTATTCTGCATTCTTATTGTTGCACAACTCATGGTTTTGTTGGGAGTTTCATTTTCTTTTTCTTTTCTATTCTTGCTTTTGTTGCATCTGGGCTCTCAATCTCTTTCACTGATGTTGCAGTTTTTTTCTATTGTGTTCTAGGAAAATCCCCTATTATACAGACTTTATTTGTTTGGCACATACCTTTCCACTTTTAAGAACATAAGAAATAGGAGCAGAAGTAGGCCATACAGCCCCGAGTTCTAGACTCTGCAGCCAGGGGAAACAACCTCTCAGCATTTACATTGTCAAGGCCTCTGAGGATTTTATATGTTTCAATAAGATCACCTCTCATTCTTCTAAACTACAGTGAATATAGGCCCATTCTTCATAATCTCTCTTCCTAGGACAGCCCTCTCATCCCGGGAATCAATCTAGTGAACCATTGTTGCAGCTCCTCTCAGGCAAGTATATCCTTCCTTATGTATGGAGATCAAAACTGTACAGAGTACTCCAGGTGTGGTCTCACCAAAGCCATAATTGCAGCCGAAGTTGCCCTTTTTCTTGAGGCCTCTTAACACCGGAAAGCGGTAGCCATGCTGTGGAGTGCAATGGCTGATGACTTTTCGTGTAATGGCAGCCATTATCAAAATTCCTCTCCAGTGTTATCCCGGCGGTGTCCCGCTCCCCTCCCCCAACGCTCCGCTGCTGCTGATCCATGTTAAGTGTGTCATCAGTGTGCACTACAGATTTACCCCCCGACAGCAAAATTCCGCCATGAAAATCTTCGGCCCGCCCGGCGGTGCCAAAACAAGCTTTTTTGCGGTGGTCCAGTGAGGCTGAGGCCTTCTGCAATGGCGGTGCGGCTCCCCTAAAATGGGAGGACCTACTGCCGCTTCCGCCATGTTTTTTTTTGTCAGCCAACTGCCATGTCTTTGGTGCCCATGCAGCCGAAACCCACCCTGGTGGCCCAGTGGACCGAAGTTTAAAGATCGCGCAGATCTGTGGTAACACGGCGCTATGATTATGTCATCAAGGCGGCCACTCCGCAACCCCCCCCCGCCCCCAACTTCCGCCCGTCTAGTGTTGGCACCCGCATATCCGCCCCCATTAAGAGCGACTTCCGGAAAAAAAAGAACGGAATTTTGCCCGAAACACTCAAAACGGGTTGCATGCGCCCTGTTTCAGACAGGAGGCAAGTTTGGCCCCCCTTACTCTTATACTCCAACCCCCTTGCAATAAAGGCTAACATGTCATTTGCCTTCCGAATTGCTTGCTGTACCTGCATGTTAACTTTGTGTGGTTCATGCACCAGGACACCTAAATCCCTCTGAATACAAACATTTACTAGTCTCTCACTTTAAAAAATAATATTCTGCTTTCCCATTCTCCCTACCAAAATTAATAATTTTACACTTGCCCACATTATACTCCATCTGCCACATTATTGCCTAATCACTTAACCGATCTATATCCCTTTGCAGCCTCTTTACATCCTCCTCACAACTTATTTTCCCACCTAGCTTTGTATCATCAGCAAACTTGGATATATTACACGCGGTCTCCTCATCTAAATCATTGATATATGTTGTAAATAGCTGAAGTCCAAGTACTGACCTTTATAGCACTCCACTAATTTCATCCTGACATCCTGAAAACGACCCGTTTATTCCTACTCTCTGTTTTCTGTCCATTAACCAAGCCTCAATCCATGCTAATATATTACCCCTAATCCCATGAACCTTAATCCTGTGTAACAATCTCTTGTATGGCACCTTATCGAATGCCTTCTGAAAATCAAAATATACTACATCCTCTGGTCCCCCCTTATCTACCCTGCTAGTTACAACCACAGAAAAACTCTAATAGATTTGTCAAGCACGATTTCTCTTTCATAAAACTGTATTGACTCTACCTAATCATATTGTGATTTTCCCAAGTGCCCTGTTACCACATCCTTAATAATACATTCTAACATTTTTCCTACTACAGGCTGAACCTCCCTTATCCGGAATCCCTGGGACCTGGTCCGTTCTGGAAAAGGGATTTTTCCGGACGAGGGGCGGTGACGTTAAATGGATGGTACAAGTACTGAGCAAGGGGATAGCGGGACTGGCTGGCTTGAGGCTGGGAGTGCAGCAGAGAGATCATGGGGGTGGTGGCGGTGGATCATGGGGTCAGGCCAGCGATTGCGGGAGTCAGCAGCGAGGAAGGACTTCAATTTGTTCATGTCGGAGTTCTGTGCATGTGCCACCTGGGAATGGTTCTCAACGAGGGGTGGTTCTGGATAAGGGATTTCTGGATAAGGGAGGTTCAACCTGTACTGATACTAGGCTATCTGGCCTGTTAGGCTTCATTTTGAAAATTACTATGACTGCAACTAAAATTTGGAAAGGTCTTCCGCTATTTTTTTATTTTCTAAATTAAACGATTATTTTACTCACTGAACCAGAATTTCCAGATGTTGTCATCGACCACTGCTTCATTAAACCAGCATCTCCAGAAAAAGCCCTCGTGATGAAAAGTGGCACCAGCTTTATGGGGAGACACAATTATATCTCCCTTCTAAACACGAAAGGAAATGTTTTGTCATTTCATCGCTTGCAGCATTCTATATTACAAAAATAAATAACTTATATCAGCTTTATTGTATTACGATTTTACTCTCTCAGATTTCTGCTGATTTTTCAATTAAATTGATTGAATGCAAAAACTACTAAAATCAATTTTACTACAGGTATTACAAAAACTTCTGAAATACACTTTTGCACCATTTTCTATTAAAGTGGAATATTTCATCAAAATGTTTTATATGAACTTATGTTTGAAGTCATGAATTGTATTAAAGCATCTATTATCTATGCAAATTAACTAGTGGTCACAATATTACATTTAAAATGCATTGTAAACTCCTATAGCAACCTGGTCCTATGGAAACGTTCCCATTTACCTGCAATACCAGTTACACATGTAAGTGGTTATATTATCATGATTTTCAATGTTTAACTTTGCTAATGTTAGTACCACCATAATGCCTTATCTCAGGAACAAACCTGCAGTAATCAGTGCCTGTTCAATGATGGAGATGTGAGGGAGATGGAATTAAAAATGATTTGGTGGTATATTTGGCTCTTTTAGAGTCTGGTAATGAGAATGGTATCTGTTTCCCTCAACAACAAGCGCCCTTAATGTAGTAAAATGTCCGAAGGCGCTTCATAGGAGAGATCATCTGACAAAAATTGATACCGATTGGACAAAGAGGTAGGTTTTAAAGAGCATCTTAAAGGTAGAGAGTTGGAGAGGTTTAGGGAGGGAATTCCAGAGCTTAGTGCCTAGGCAGCTGAAGGCATAGCTGCTAATGGTGGAGCGTTTTAAATCGGGGATGCACCAGATGCCAGAATTGGAAAAGCGCAGAGATCTCAAAGGTTTGTAGGGCTAAAGGAGGTTACAGAGATAGGGAGGGGCGAGGCCATGGAGGGATTTGATATGAAGGAGGAGATTTTAAAAACTGATTCAGGCAGCAGAGTTTTGGATGAGCTCCAATTTATGCAGGGTAGAAGATGGGAGGTCGGCCAGGAGAGCATTGAAATAGTCAAGTCTTGAGGTAACCAAGGCATGGATGAGGGTTTCAGCAGCAGATGAGGGAACAGTGATCATTGTATCATAAGGTTTAGATTAGCTATGAAAAAGGACAGTGAGCAATCTAGAGTAAATCTCGAGTAATCAAGACATTTGGTATGTGGTGTGGTTGGAATTGCTAAAGAATGAAACGAATATATCTGTGGGGTGGAGAATTGACATTGTAAGGTCAATTTCAGTGCGATTAGAACGTGTCTGCTCCGGGTAAACTGGAATCAAAGATCAGCAGACAAAACTACAATGGAACAATGGGCTACCTTTAAAGAGAAAATAGTTCAGGTACAGTTGAGGTACATTCCCACGAGGGGGAAAGGCAGGACAACTAAAGTCAGGAATCCCTGGATGACGAAACAGATAGAGAATATGATGAACCAGAAAAGGAGCGCGTATGACAGATGTCAGGTTGCAAATACATCCGAGAATAAGGAGAAGTGAAAAAGAAAATAAGAGGGGCAAAGAGAGGGTATGAGAATAGAATGACATCCAACATAAAAGGTAATCCAAAAGTCTTCTATAGGCATATGAATAGTAAAAGGTTAGTAAGAGGAGGGGTAGGGCCAATTAAGGACCAAAAAGGAAACCTATACATGGAGGCAGAGGGGATGGCTGAGGTACTAAATGAGGACTTTGCATTTGCCTTCACCAAGGAAGAGGATACTGCCATAGAGACAGTGAAGGAGGAGGTAGTGGTGACACTTAATAGGATAAAAATTAATAAAGAAGAGGTATTAGAAAGGCTGGCTGTGCTTAAATTAGATAAATCTCCAGGAGCAGATGGAATGCATCTTAGAACATAAGAACATAAGAATTAGGAACAGGAGTAGGCCATCTAGCCCCTCGAGCCTGCTCCGCCATTCAACAAGATCATGGCTGATCTGGCCGTGGACTCAGCTCCACTTACCCGCCCTCTCCCCATAACCCTTAATTGGTTAAAAATCTATCTATCTGTGACTTGAATACATTCAATGAGCTAGCCTCAACTGCTTCCTTGGGCAGAGAATTCCACAGATTCACAACCCTCTGGGAGAAGAAATTCCTTCTCAACTCGGTTTTAAATTGGCTCCCCCGTATTTTGAGGCTGTGCCCCCTGGTTCTAGTCTCCCCTACCAGTGGAAACAACCTCTCTGCCTCTATCTTGTCTATCCCTTTCATTATTTTAAATGTTTCTATAAGATCACCCCTCATCCTTCTGAACTCCAACGAGTAAAGACCCAGTCTACTCAATCTATCATCATAAGGTAACCCCCCCATCTCCGGAATCAGCCTAGTGAATCGTCTCTGTACCCCCTCCAAAGCCAGTATATCCTTCCTTAAGTAAGGTGACCAAAACTGCGGCCTCACCAATACCCTGTACAGTTGCAGCAGGACCTCCCTGCTTTTGTACTCCATCCCTCTCGCAATGAAGGCCAACATTCCATTTGCCTTCCTGATTACCTGCTGCACCTGCAAACTAACTTTTTGGGATTCATGCACAAGGACCCCCAGGTCCCTCTGCACCTCAGCATGTTGTAATTTCTCCCCATTCAAATAATATTCCCTTTTACTGTTTTTTTTCCCAAGGTGGATGACCTCACACTTTCCAACATTGTATTCCATCTGCCAAACCTTAACCCATTTGCTTAACCTATCTAAATCTGTTTGTAGCCTCTCTGTGTCCTCTTCACAACCCGCTTTCCCACTAATCTTTGTGTCATCTGCAAATTTTGTTACACTACACTCTGTCCCCTCTTCCAGGTCATCTATGTATATTGTAAACAGTTGTGGTTCCAGCACCGATCCCTGTGGCACACCACTAACCACCGATTTCCAACCCGAAAAGGACCCATTTATCCTGACTATCTGCTTTCTGTTCGCCAGTCAATTCTCTATCCATGCTAATACATTTCCTCTGACTCCGCATACCTCTATCTTCTGCAGTAACCTTTTGTGTGATACCTTATCGAATGCCTTTTGGAAATCTAAATACACCACATCCATCGGTACACCTCTATCCACCATGCTCGTTATATCCTCAAAGAATTCCAGTAAATTAGTTAAATATGATTTCCCCTTCATGAATCCATGCTGCGTCTGCTTGATTGCACTATTCCTATCTAGATGTCCCGCTATTTCTTCCTTAATGATAGCTTCAAGCATTTTCCCCACTACAGATGTTAAACTAACCAGCCTATAGTTACCTGCCTTTTGTCTGCCCCCTTTTTTAAACAGAGGCGTTACATTAGCTGCTTTCCAATCCGCTGGTACCTCCCCAGAGTCCAGAGAATTTTGGTAGATTATAACGAATGCATCTGCTATAACTTCCGCCATCTCTTTTAATACCCTGGGATGCATTTCATCAGGACCAGGGGACTTGTCTACCTTGAGTCCCATTAGCCTGTCCAGCACTACCCTGCTAGTGATAGTGATTGTCTCAAGGTCCTCCCTTCCCACATTCCTGTGACCAGCAATTTTTGGCATGGTTTTTGTGTCTTCCACTGTGAAGACCGAAGCAAAATAATTGTTTAAGGTCTCAGCCATTTCCACATTTCCCATTATTAAATCCCCCTTCTCATCTTCTCAGGGACCAACATTTACTTTAGTCACTCTTTTCGGTTTTATATATCTGTAAAAGCTTTTACTATCTGTTTTTATGTTTTGCACAAGTTTACCTTCATAATCTATCTTTCCTTTCTTTACTGATTTTTTAGTCATTCTTTGCTGTTGTTTAAAATTTTCCCAATCTTCTAGTTTCCCACTAACCTTGACCACCTTATACGCATTGGTCTTTAATTTGATACTCTTCTTTATTTCCTTGGTTATCCACGGCTGGTTATCCCTTCTCTTACCGCCCTTCTTTTTCACTGGAATATATTTTTGTTGAGTACTATGAAAGAGCTCCTTAAAAGTCCTCCACTGTTCCTCAATTGTGCCGCCATTTAGTCTGTGTTTCCAGTCTACTTTAGCCAACACTGCCCTCATCCCACTGTAGTCCCCTTTGTTTAAGCATAGTACGCTCGTTTCTGACACAACTTCCTCACCCTCAATCTGTATTACAAATTCAACCATACTGTGATCACTCATTCCGAGAAGATCTTTTACTAGGAGATCGTTTATTATTCCTGTCTCATTACACAGGACCAGATCTAAGATAGCTTGCTCCCTTGTAGGTTCTGTAACATAGTAGTTCTCAGAAACAATCCCGCATGCATTCTATGAATTCCTCCTCCAGTCTACCCCGTGCGATTTGATTTGACCAATCGATATGTAGGTTAAAATCCCCCATGACTACTGCCGTTCCTTTTTCACATGCCTCCATTATTCCCTTGATTATTGCCCGTCCCACCGTGAAGTTAGTATTTGGGGGCCTATAAACTACGCCCACCAGTGACTTTTTCCCCTTACTATCTCTAATCTCCACCCACAATGATTCAACATTTTGTTCATTCGAGCCAATATCGTCTCTCACAACTGCCCTGATATCATCCTTTATTAACAGAGCTACCCCACCTCCTTTCCCTTCTTGTCTACCTTTCCGAATCATCAGATACCCCTGTATGTTTAATTCCCAGTCTTGGCCATCCTGCAACCATGTTTCGGTAATGGCCACCAAATCATACCCATTTGTAATGATTTATGCCATCAACTCATTTACTTTATTTCGAATGCTGCGTGCATTTAGGTAGAGTGTTTTAATCCTAGTTTTTAAACCATGATTTTTAGGATGCTGAAGGAATTAAGAGCGGAAATTGCGGAGGTCTTGGCCATAATATACCAATCCTCCTTTTCCAATCTTCCAATCCTGGTGGTGCCAGAAGACTGGAGAATTGCAAATGTTACACCATTGTTCAAAAAAGGTTGTAAAGCTAAACCCAGCAACTAGAGGCCAGTCAGTTTAACCTCGGTAGTGGGGAAGCTTTTAGAAACAGTGATCAGGGACAAAATTAACAATCACTTGAATGGGTGTGGATTAATTAAGAAAATCCAGCACGGATGTGTTAAAGGCAAGTCGTGTTTAACCAACTTGATTGAGTTTTTTGATGAGGTAACAGAGACGGTTGATGAGGACAATGCAGTTGACGTGGTGTACATGGATTTCCAAAAGGCACATGACAAATTGCCACAGAATAGGCTTGCCAGCAAAGTTGAAGCCCATGGACTAAAAGGAACCGTGGCAGCATGGATAAGAAATTGGCTAAATGACAGGAAACAGAGAGTAGTGGTGAACGGTTGTCTTTCGGACTGGAGGCAGGTATAGAGTTGTGTTCCCCAGGGGTCGGTACTAGAACCACTGCTTTTCTTGATATATATTAATGACTTGGATATGGGTGTACAGGGCACAATATCAACATTTGCAGATGACACAAAACTTAGAAGTATAGTGAACAGTGAAGAGGATAGTGATAGACTTCAAGATGACATAGACAGAATCGTGTAATGGGTGGACATGTGGCAGATGAGATTTAACAGAGAAAAGTGTGAAGTGTTACATTTTGGTAGAAAGAATGAGAGGAAATATAAACTAAAGGGTACAATCCTAAAAGGGGTGCATGAACAGAGAGACCTAGGGGTATATGTGCACAAAACAGACAGCACCCTGATTGGGGGCGATAACCAACTTGTGCAACATTCCGGTTGCCACCCCTCAAAGGAAGTGGAGTGCAATCTCGGCGCTCCACTTCTTCTTGGGGCGGGTTCTGGGGCACTACTGGGGCGCATTGGTCAGCGCTACCCAGTTGCTCTGCATAACGCTGACGCATTTCAATGCCCCTCCCCTTCAGTTAAAGGGGAGGATCGCTGCACACTCTGCTGGGCCTCCACTGGGCTACCAGGGCGGCGTGGTACCAAGGTCACAGCTAGGCACCCAAAACGGAGTGCCAGGCTGCACGCAAGGGAAGAAGTCGGGCCAACCGGTGAGTCGGCATAGCCGCCAAGATGGCGGCTCCGGGTGCTCCCCACCTCCCCTTTAACTTCTGCCCTGCAAATAGAGGTCGGCCCGGTTCGCGACCCACGAGGCTGGCGTTGACACCGCTCGTGGTAGCCTCTCAGGGGCACTGCCCAATTTCCGCCACGGGGCAGAAAGGTGTCGGCGAGTGGCGTTATGTGGTCGCCGTGCAGGGCGATGGTATTACCGGCAGTTGCGTGGTGGCCCGGGACGTTACCAGCTGGGCACGGTGTTACCGTGGCAGCACCTCTGCTAACTCCTGCACAATTTTGCAGGAGCCAGTAGCACCCCCCGCCCCCCCCCCCCCCCCACCACTCCCAACCCCCCCACACCAGCCGAAAACTGTTTGTTGTCCCCCGGAGATGCTAACGGGCGTTGCAAAACAGGGCAATTTCGACCCCTATGATTCTATGGTAAGAAATGCACAAATAGTTTCATCCTATGAAAAAGATCAGCAAGATAAGACAATAATGTTATATTTCCTGTAGATTTGCTGTAGTTAACTTAATTATTTATAATCAAATGTAATGAATACAAGTCAGTGAGCAACAGTTGAACACAGAGCAAATCCTCATTACATCATGGGTACAACGTTTAGAATTTACAACTTGGTCTTTGCCTGGCATAGCGCTGAGGTGTAGAGCTTTCATATTCAAGAAAAAGCAGTGGAAACTCACCAGCATTATAAATCTGAAAGTAAAAATTCAACAAATGAGTAGGAGCCAAACAGAGAGTCCTAGCTGAACCGCTGTAAGTACAGTTAGTAAGTACAGTGCTGCGAGTGAGAAATGAGCACTGATTGAGTCTAATGAACACATTTGATGTTTCCCAACTCATTTGTTACAGGTAGGCTTTAATATAGTATCACTAAAGGACAGAGGAGGGCCTTTATAGATATATATGGGTGTGAAATTCATGGAGGAGAGGAGACTTGTTGCAATGATAAGAAGGACATAATTTGAAGGAGTTGCAGCTGATGAAGTTAGCAACAAGCACAGGTGCACAGATCAACGAGAATGTTATGATAATAAACAATCTCCTAGTAAAGGATTCCCTTGGAATGAGTGATTATAGCATGGTTGAATTTCAAATTCAGATGAAGGGTGAGAAAGTTGGATCTCTAACCAGCGTATTAAGCTTAAATAAAGGAGACTATGAAGGTATGAGGGCAGAGTTGGCTAAAGTGGACTGAGAAAATAGATGAAAGTATAGGACGGTTGATGAACAGTGGTGTACATTTAAGGAGATATATTTCACAACTCTCAAGAAAAATATATTTCAGTGAGGAGGAAAGGGCGTAGAGAAAAGATGGTCATCCGTGGCTAACTAAAGAAATAAAGGGCGGTATCTGATTAAAATCAAGGGCATACAAAGTGGCCAAAACTAGTGGGAGGACAGAAGAATGGAAAGTGTTTAAAAGCCAACAAAGAATGACTAAAAAAATGATTAAGAAAGGGAAGATAGACTATGAAAGTAAACTAGCACGAAATATAAAAACAGATAGCAAGAGTTTCTATAGGTATATAAAAAGGAAAAGAGTGGCTAGAGTAAATGTTGGTCCCTTGGAGCACGAGACCGGGGAATTAGTAATGGGGAACATGGAGATGGCAGAAACTCTGAACAAATATTTTGTATCAGTCTTTACGGTAGAGGACACTAATAATATTCCAGCAGTGGATAGTCAAGAGGTTATGGGGGGGGCGGGGAGAGGAACTTAACACAATTAGTAAGATAATGGGACTAAAGCTGGATAAATCTCCTGGACTCGATGGCTTGCATCCTAAGGTCTTAAGAGAAGTAGTGGCAGGGATAGTGGATGCATTGGTTGTAAATTACCAAAATTCCCTGGATTCTGGGGAGGTCCCAGCAGATTGGAAAACTGCAAATGTAACGCCCCTATTTAAAAAAGGAGGCAGAAACTATAGATCAGTTAGCCAAACATCTGTGGTTGGGAAGATGCTGGAATTCATTATTAAAGAAGCAGTAGCAGGACATTTGGAAAAGCAAAATTTGATCAGCATGGATTTATGAAGGGGAAATCATGTTTGACAAATTTGCTGGAATTCTTTGAGGATGTAACGAACAGGGTGGATAAAGGAGAACCAGTGGATGTAGTGTATTTGTACTTCCAGGAGGCATTTGACAAGGTGCCACATAAAAGGTTACTGCACAAGATAAAAGTTCACGGGGTTGGGGGTAATATATTAGCATGGATAGAGGATTGGCAAACGAACAGAAAACAGAGAGTAGGGATAAATGGTTCATTCTTGGGTTGGCAATCAGTAACCAGTGGGGTGCCGCAGGGATCAGTGCTGCGACCCCAACTATTTACAATCTACATTAACGACTTGGAGGAAGGGACTGAGTGTAACGTAGCCAAGTTTGCCGACAATATAAAGATGGGAGGAAAAGCAATGTGTGAGGAGGACACACAAAATCTGCAAAAGGACATAGACAGGCTAAGTGAATGGGCAAAAATTTGGTAGATGGAGTATAATGTTGGATAGTATGAGGTCATGCACTTTGGCAGGAAAAATCAAAGAGCAAGTTATTATTTAAATGGAGAAAGATTGCAAAGTGCTGCAGTACAGCAGGACCTGGGGGTACTTGTGCATGAAACATAAAAGATTAGTATGCAGATACAGCAAGTGATCAGGAAGGCCAATGGAAGCTTTACCTTTATTGCAAAGGGGATGGAGTATAAAAGCAGGGAAGTCTTGCTACAGCTATATAAGGTATTGGTGAGGTCACACCTGGAATATTGCATGCAGTTTTGGTTTCCATATTTAAGAAAGGATATACTTGCTTTAGAGGAAGTTCAGAGAAGGTTCACAAGGTTGATTCCAGAGATGATGTGGTTGACTTATGAGGAAAGGTTGAGTAGGTTGGACCTCTACTCATTGGAATTCAGAAGAATGAGAGGTGATCTTATCGAAACGTATAAGAATTTGAGGGGGCTTGACAAGGTGGATGCAGAGAGGATGTTTCCACTGATGGGGGAGACTAGAACTAGAGGGCATAATCTTAGAATAAGGGGCCGCCCATTTAAAACTGAGATGAGGAGAAATTTCTTCTCTCAGAGGGTTGTGGACCTGTGGAATTCGCTGCCTCAGAGAACTGTGGAAGCTGGGACATTGAATAAATTTAAGACAGAAATAGACAGTTTCTTGAATGATAAGGGAAGAATGGTTTATGGAGAGTGGACAGGAAAGTGGACCTGAGTCCATGATCGGATCAGCCATGATCGTATTAAATGGCGGAGCAGGCTCCAGTGGTCGTATGGCCTTTTCCTGTTCCTATTTCTTATGTTCTTATTCTATATTATACAACAGCATGTCCATGCAGTCTAATTGTGCACATTTGCTTAATAGTTTTGCTGGAATTTCCTTGGAGCTAATCTCAGTCTGTATCCGTAACTACACTGGAAGTGTGGTGAAAACCCCTTTCACGCATGTAAACAAGGTTTCGGCTGCACTCCCAGTGAAATTACAGGCCGGGAGCAGCTCTGAAGAAAATCCCTGCCTTTGTGTAATGACAAATATTACATTTTGTCTTTTCACAGATGGAGGAGAACCTAGTAGTTTGCACGGGAACATTTACCGTAGCAGCATCCAAGCCTACTGAGGAAAGACTGGGTAAAATACAGGGCACTGGTGATGGTGGAGCAAAGGAGATGAGGGGTGAAGACAAGTGAGTAAGTGTAAGATGGAGGTCTGTTAGACTGGCTGACCTTTCAATTGTCTTAGGATATCTTAGAGCCATAGATCTTTACAGCACAGAGGAAGGTCATTCAGCCTATCACATCTGTGGCCATTCTTTGAACAATCCAACACTAATCGAACTGTTCTGCTCTCTCCCCGTAGTCCTGTATCTTTTGCCGTCTCCAACATTTATCTACTTTTTTCTCAAATGATGCGTAGGTTTCTGCCTCACCTATTCCCTCTAGTAAAACATTCCATGTTTTAACTGTCTGCATAAGGAAATTTCTTCTAACCTTTCTTCCCATTATATCACTTTAAATTGATGACCCTCTGCCCCCCGCCTTGTTGCTGATTCTCCAACCATAAGGAAGTTTTTCCTTATTCACCCCATCAACATTTATGGGAGCTGCCTCACACTTCCCTATAAATACTTGTAGCATGTGGGAATGTTACAATAGCATTGCCATGCAATTTGAACTGGGTACACATGTCTCTTGCACATGTGTTTCTTCAATCTCTCTGAAGGTGGACTAAATTAACACTAAATGAGCCAAAGTTTGATTTGAATCATAAACTTCTTTTTATTTCACAATATGGTGAAATGTACAGAGTTACAGGTGCGATCAGAATTGTTTAGTTCAGTCTGTATACCTTATATTCCTGTAAGAATGCAAAATAAAGAACAGACAACACTACCCCATTTGGGTGGGTGCTCTTATTTAACCTAAACAACAGATTTTCTAGTTAATCTTCCCATATTTGTGACCTCTTCGCCTCATCGAAGGCCGTTTTTCTTTAATAATAGACTGTGTGCCCTTGTTGCCTTGCTGCTTCAAAAGTTCTCCTGGACAAGAAGTAAGGTTGTTTTTTTCTTTCTCTGACTTTCAGGACCGTGGACTGACCAGTGGAACTATCAATCAATTCTGTCTAGATCCCCCTCTTGAAATTAGCTCCATGCAAAACTTGAAAGAATGAGATATTCAAATCCCTAAGGTGTGAATGTATGCTGAAAAGTATTTTAATGGGTTCCTATTGTCTGAGACCATCTAGCTTCATGGCTTCTGATTGACATCCCATATGGAAATTGGCCGTAGAAACTTAAATCAAGCATCAACTTAGTAGCACATTTTTAAAACGGAGTGACTATTTGTCCCAACTCACTTCAGCGCATGCGCCCTCTGATTTCGTCCCCCCAGCGCAATTTCCACTAACCATTTTCTATACATGCATCCTCTCTCTGCTACCCCCCCCCCGACCATGCCCAGAACCGGAACCAGCCTCCAATGTGTCGACTGGGTAAGAAAGGACTTTGGTTGGGAGAAGGATGTACTTGTGCTTGGGTAAGGAGGGACTTTGGCTGGGGGAAAGATGTGTCCTTTCTGACTTCTGAAGTCAAAGTGGATCATGTTACAATGTGCAAAGTTAGGCTGGGCGGTCCCATTTACACATTCCAGAGAAACTTCAGGGTGTGGCTTATTATTCAAGGGGACCAATCAGCAATAAGTCATGTGATAATGAAGAGCCAATCAGAGAAATGGCTGCAATTCAGTTAGTACAAATAAACACATCCATAGATAATCACACTGATATTCTAGGCAAAAGTCCTGGGGCTAGAACCTCCACTTTTTTTGCATGCTTAATGCCCACGTTACCGCTAAAATGATGTATAACACCCATATATCGTCCATTTTGGCACAAAATAGAAACTGGCAGGCATTTTTCAGAAACTTATCGTCACTTTCCCCTTGTGCTTGACGCTGAGAAAAAATATTACCGCCTGCCTACTTTTTTTGGCGGAATCAGCAGAATGCCCATAATATCGCCCAGCGTTACTTTTCACATGGAATTTACGCCGAGATTCAATATTAACGCCTGCCCACTGTTTTTTGTCGTAACGAGCATATTTACCCAAACTGGCGGCCATGGAGATCGCCCATCGTCAATTTCACCACATCGCACACATATCGCCCACAATATCGCTCGTCCAAAAAAATGCCCACAAAAAGTGGATCTAACCGAAACAAATCACAGCGTTATGGACGCCATGTTGTAGATCACATGTCCTTTAAAAGGCTGCTGTGCTTCAACCTCGGTGGAGTTCGGATGTAATCTGCAGGTTGTTGGAATTGATGTGAACATCTGTAAAAACATCTTGACCATACTGTGATCGATTGGAATTGAAGAGGTGTTTTGTCGGGACATTCCTTGTTTGTGAGCAATTGATGGAAAACAGAGAGCTACTGCAATGGGGTCTGTCCTTTCTTTCCCTCTCTTGGTGACCAAATACATGCAGCAGACTCGACATCGCCGAAGGAACACTGCACTGCATTATGAGCCCAATGTACGAAGTGACAGGCAGATGAGGAGGACCAGACGTTACACCCCCCACAAGTACAAGGAGAAGTAATCTTACCTCGACTTGCCCGACACCACCTGCCTTCGGAGACTGCGCTTCCACAAAGAGGTTATCAGGTTATCACTGAGGTATGCCAGCTGATAAGGGCAGATCTGCAGCCTGCCAGCACCATCAGTACTGCGCTGTCTGTCGAGGTCAAAGTCACCACAGCACAGTCGTTCTATGCCTTGGGTTCTTTTCAGGCCACAGCTGGCGACATTTGCAGACTTTCATGTATCTTATATTATTATATATAACTGTATCCTAACATGCTATACATGACTGTATTAAGATATGACCTGTAACCACCAGCATAGCTTACCACCAGGGGTGCACTTGCAAGAGACAGGTATATAAGGTGAGGTCTCAGGCAAGTGCAGCATTCCAGAGCTGTGAAATAAAGGTGCACGTCCAGAGTGACCTTGACTTCACTACATGCCTCATGTGAATCTGTACAGAGGGGACAGGACTTTACAGTGGTGACGAGTTACGGGATTACAGAATCCACAGAATGGCGAACAACGGATCAGATGAAAAATACAATGCGGGAGACAATTGGGAGGACTTTATAGAAAGGCTCCAGCAAAGCTTTGTAACCAAAGACTGGTTAGGCAATGATAAGGCAGACAAGAGAAGAGCCCATCTCTTGACCAGCTGTGGCTCGAAAACATACACTTTAATGAAGGATCTGTTGGCACCCGAGAAACAAGCAAGCAAGTCGTTTGAAGAATTGAGCACACTGGTAAGAGACAACCTGAAGCCAGCGAGCAGCCTACACATGGCCAGACACAGGTTCTACAACTACAGATGTTGTGTGGGACATAGCATACCCGACTTCGTGGCGGAACTTCGGAGGTTGGCTAGTTTATGTGAGTTCTCCGATGAACTGAGGAGAGAAATGCTGAGAGACTTTTTCATTGAAGAAATAGGCCACACAGGCATATTCCGAAAGCTCATAGAGACCAAGAACCTGACCTTAGAGGCAGCAGCACTGGTTGCACAGACATTCTTGGTAGGGGAAGAAGAAATGAGGTTGATTTACAATGCAGGTACGACAACTAACGAAATATCGTAACAAGAAGTTCACAGCACTAAACAAGCTGCTACCCCCACACACAGACAAAACCAGGAGAACAAGCTCTCAACAGCAGGCAGAGCCATCAAGGGCCACAGGAACGGATGTTCACACCTCATCAACCCACAATGCGAGCAATCAACTACAAACTGAGAGAAGCTCAAGAGAGATCAGCCAGACGCAGCTCATTCTTTGGGAACACTTTGAACAATGGAACAGGTCTGTGCTGGAGGTGTGGGGGTGGGCACTCATCAAGGGGATGTCGA
This sequence comes from Pristiophorus japonicus, assembly GCF_044704955.1. Taxonomy (NCBI): domain Eukaryota; kingdom Metazoa; phylum Chordata; class Chondrichthyes; family Pristiophoridae; genus Pristiophorus; species Pristiophorus japonicus. The sequence continues at coordinate 132,131,783 of NC_091986.1, read as the reverse complement.
TTTCAGCAGGCTGTTTGCAAAAATTGTGAATATACAGGGCATTTGGCCCACATGTGCAAAAAAACGGCAGCTCGGCTGGTATACGAATCGGATGGGTCGGAAAGAGGACCAGAAGATGGTGGGGACAGTACACGGGACACCAATGTCAACACGGTCAACACGATCAATGGCCGCTGCTCCTACAATAGGACGCCTCCTATAATGATGAGGGTCCTACTCAACGGGATATCTGTCAACATGAAGCTGGATACGGGAGCGAGTCAATCTCTCATGGGCACTCAACAATTTGAACAACTGTAGCCGCATAAAAGAGACTCACAAGGGTCGACACCAAACTAAGGACCGATACCAAAGAAATCGTACCAGTCCTCGGCAGCACCATGCTCTCTGTCACACACAAAGGGACAGTGAACCGACTTCCCCTGTGGATTGTCCCTGGAGACCCCCCAGCACTGCTGGGGAGAAGCTGGCTGGCAAAACTAAACTGGAAATGGGATGATGTCCATGCCATGTCATTAGAGGAACGGACCACCTGCTCAACAGTTATAAAGCGATTTGAACATCTCTTTCAGCCAGGTGTGGGCACTTTCAAAGGGGCCAAAGTCAAAATCTACATCACACAGGATGCTAGACTGGTCCATCACAAGGCCAGAGCTGTACCCTATGTGATAAGGGAAAAGATTGAACACGAACTAGACAGGCTTCTGCGGGAAGGCAGTATATCACCTGTGGAATTTAGCGACTGGGCAAGTCCCATCGTCCCAGTCATGAAGCCTGATGGATCCGTACGAATCTGTGGGGACTACAAATCTACCATAAACAGAGTCTCCCTACAGGACCAGTACCCGCTGCCCAGAGCGGAGGACTTATTTGCCACATTGGCTGGAGGTAAACTTTTCTCAAAATTAGACCTCACATCTGTGTATATGACGCAAGAATTGACTGAGGAATCCAAGCTACTCACCACCATCAACACACATCGAGGCCTTTTCATGTACAATCGATGCCCATTCGGCATCAGGTCGGCAGCTGCCATATTCCAGCGCAACATGGAGAGTCTGCTCAAGTCCATTCCGGGGTCGGTTGTATTTCAAGACGACATACTTATCATGGGCAGGGATACCGACTCCCATCTCTGTAATTTGGAGGAAGTACTAAAGCGGTTGGATCGGGTAGGCCTACGAGTCAAGAAATTCAAGTGTCTGTTTCTCGCACCCGAGGCTGAATTTTTGGGCAGAAGGATTGCCGCTGATGGAATCAGCCCAACAGAGTCCAAAACAAAAGCAATTCGCCTGGCACCCAGGCCCCGGAATGTCTCAGAACTGCGCGCCTTTCTCGGGCTACTCAATTACTTTGGGAACTTTATGCAGAACTTAAGCATGCTGCTGGAGCCTCTCCACATGCTACTCAAGAAGGGATGCGATTGGTTTTTGGGGGACGCCCAGGAACGCGCCTTCAATAAGGCACGCAACCTTCTGTGTTCCAACAATGTTTTGACTTTCTTTGACCCAGGTAAAAAGCTAGTTCTCACATGCGATGTGTCAGCGTATGGGGTCGGGTGGGTTTTGCAACATGTCAATAGTGCGGGCAAATTACAACCCACAGCTTATGCCTCCAGGTCACTTTCGCGGGCGAAGCGCAGGTACGGAATGGTAGAGAAGGAGGCGCTCGCGTGCGTGTACGGTGTCAAAAAGATGCACCAATACCTTTTTGAGGCCAAGTTCGCATTAGAAACCAACCACAAGCCCCTCACCTCCCTCCTATCCGAGAGCAAGGCAATAAACGCCAACGCCTCGGCACAAATTCAACGGTGGGCACTCATGCTGGTGTCCTACGACTATGCCATATGGCACAGACCAGGCACAGACAACTGTGCCGACACGCTCAGCAGGCTACACCTGGCGACCACGGAAGGGTCTGACAAACAGGATTGTGAGATTGTCATGGCAATCAATGCCTTTGGGTCCACAGGTTCGCCCATGACGGCTTGCCAAATCAGAGCCTGGACGGCCAGCGACCCCACGTTATCCTTAGTAAAAAAGATGTGTCCTAACCGGTGACTGGGCAGAGGCTCGCGATGCCTGCCCCAAGGAATTAAAACCCTTTCACAGGCACATGCATGAGCTATCACTACAAGCAGACTGCCTGATGTGGGGCAGCCGAGTAGTCATGCCTCTGCGAGGCAGAGAGGCATTTGTCCGGGAGCTCCACCGCGAGCACCCGGGGATCGTTCTCATGAAGGCCATAGCCAGATCCCACGTCTGGTGGCCTGGTATTGACGCGGACTTGGAGCTCTGCGTCCGAAGGTGCACCATTTGTGCCCAACTCAGCAATGCCCCCAGGGAGGCTCCACTGAGCCCCTGGCCCTGGCCTACCAAACCGTGGTCGCGGGTGCACGTAGATTATGCGGGCCCATTCATGGGCAAAATGTTCCTCGTAGTTGTAGATGCATTTTCAAAGTGGATCGAATGCACCATTTTAAATTCAAGCACATCCTCTGCCACGGTAGAAAGTCTACGGGCAATGTTTGCCGCCCATGGTCGACTGGATGTCTTGTTCAGCGACAATGGCCCGTGCTTCACAAGCACTCAATTCCAGGACTTCATGGCAGGCAATGGAATCAACCATCTCAGACCAGCACTGTTACAGCCGGCCTCAAACCGCCAGGCGGAATGAGCAGTGCAGATAATCAAACAGGGGAGGCTCAGAATCCAAGGGGGTTCCCTACAAAGCCGCTTATCACGCCTCCAGTTGGCCAATAGATCCCGACCACACTCACTCACAGGGGTTCCACCCACAGAGCTGCTAATGAATAGGACGCTCAAAACCAGGTTATCCGTTATACACCCTAGTATGAAAGAAATCTTTGAGAGCAGGCGTCAGTCACAATGTGACTACCATGACAGGAATGCGAGGGCGCGATGTATTGATGTCAATGACCCTGTTTTTGTCCTTAATTACACTGCAGGGCCCAAATGGCTTGCAGGCACTGTGATTGCCAAAGAAGGGAATAGGGTTTTGATAGTTAAACTTACCAATGGACAAATCTGCCCCAAACAAGTGGATCAAACTAAAAGGAGATTCTGCAACCCCATAGAAGAAGCAGAGGAAGAACACAACATAGAGTTTACTCCACCACAGGTGATCAAACATCAGAACCAAGTGGAGGAGAACCCAGTCACTGTGGGCAGTCCGGACAGGCCTGAGGCACCGCAAACAGCAGAAACTCAGGCCAGCGCCCAACGACTGGAGCCCCAACTCAGGCGCTCTACAAGGGAGCGTAAACCACTAGAGAGACTTAACCTGTGATCCCAATAAGATTTTGGGGGGGAAGGTGATGTCATGTATTCAACTATCATTGTAACCCATGTATAAGCTGACCTAAGTTGTGCACCTTGAGAACATTGACCACAAGGGGCGAACTTGTAGGAGACACTCCTAACCTGGACTTTCAGGTATAAAAGGGGAAGCTCCACCCACCTTCATCACTTGAGGTCTTAGTAATAAAGGTAACTGGTCAGAGTGATCTTCTCTCAAGTATGGGCCTCGTGTGCATTTATACTGTATAGTAAGGACGTATCAGGGGAGAGAGGGAGTGGGGAGAGAGAGGGGGTGTGGGGGGAGAGAGATGGGGTGTGGGGGGAGAGAGAGTGGGTGTGGGGGGAGAGAGAGAGGGGGTGGCGGGAGAGAGGGGGTGAGGGGAGAGAGAGAGGGTGGGGGGGAGAGAGAGAGGGGGTGGGGGGAGAGAGAGAGGGGGTGGGGGGGAGAGAGAGAGGGGGTGGGGGGAGAGAGAGGGGGAGAGAGAGAGGGGGTGGGGCAGAGAGAGAGGGTTTGGCAGAGAGGGTGGGGCAGAGAGAGAATGGAGGAGAGTTGGGGGGGTGAGAGATTGGGGGAGAGCATGGGGAGAGAGAGAAACAATGGGGGATGAGAGAGTGGGAGAGAGAGAGCGGCAGGGAGAGTGGGGTGAGGGAGGGAAGAGAGAGAGAGTGGGAGAGAGAAGGAGGAGGCGAGAGAGAGGGAGGGAGGGTGATAGAGAGTGGCGGGAGAGCGAGAGAGTGGGAGGGGAGAGTGGGGGGGGAGAGTCGGGGGGAGAGGGAGAGAGGGGGAGAGAGAGACCGAGTGAGGGGGGAAGAGAGATAGAGGGAGAGAGTGGGGCAGAAGAGTGTGGGGCGAAGAGAGAGTGGTGCAGAGAGAGAAAGAGAGTGGGGCAGAGAGAGAATCAAAGAGAGAGAGAGAGAGCGAGAGGAGAGAGATTGGGGCAGGGAGAGAGAGTGGAGGAGAGAGAGAGAGAGTGGAGGGGAGAGAGAGTGGGGTGAGGGGGAGAGAGAGAGAGAGTGGGGTGATGGGGAGAGAGAGAGTGGGGTGAGGGCGGAGAGAGAGAGAGAGAGAGAGAGTGGAGTGAGGGGGAGAGAGGAAGAGAGAGAGTGGGGGAGGGGCGAGAGAGTGGGGTGAGGAGGAGAGAGAGAGAGAGTGGGATGAGGGGGAGAGAGAGAGAGAGAGTGGGGTGAGGGGGAGAGAGAGAATGGGGTGAGGGGGAGAGAGAGAATGGGGTGAGGGGGAGAGAGAGAGAGAGAGTGGGGTGAGGGGGAGAGAGAGAGAGAGCGGGATGAGGGGGAGAGAGAGAGAGAGTGGGGTGAGGGGGAGAGAGAGAGAGGGAGCGGGGTGAGGGGGAGAAAGAGAGAGAGAGAGAGAGAGAGAGAGAGTGTGGGGTGAGGGAGAGAGAGCGAGAGAGAGAGAGTGGGGTGAGGGGGAGAGAGAGAGAGAGGGGTGAAGGAGAGAGAGAGAGAGAGTGGGGTGAAGGAGAGAGAGTGGGGTGAAGGAGAGAGAGAGTGGGGTGAAGGAGAGTGAGAGTGGGGTGAAGGAGAGAGAGTGGGGTGGAGAGAGAGTGGGATGAAGGAGAGAGAGAGTGGGATGAAGGAGAGAGAGAGTGGGATGAAGGAGAGAGAGAGTGGGGTGAAGGAGAGTGAGAGTGGGGTGAAGGAGAGTGAGAGTGGGGTGAAGGAGAGAGAGTGGGGTGAAGGAGAGAGAGTGGGGTGAAGGAGAGAGAGTTGGGTGAAGGAGAGGGGTGAGAGAGGAGGGATTGGAGGGAGAAAGCAAAAGGGAGAAAGACGGGAGAGACAAAGGGAGAGAGGGGGGAGGTAGAGGGTGATTGGAGGGAGAGAGAGAGGGGGAGAGTGTGGGATCATAGAAACATAGAAATTCACAGCGCAGAAGGAGGCCATTCCGACCCATCGTGTCCACACCGGCCGACAAACAGCCATACGGCCCTTGATCAACAGCCCTAAAGGTTACATATAAACGTATGAACAATGACGGAAAGCCAAAGAGCACTCAGCCCAACCAATCCACCTCACCACAACTGCAACACCCCTTATGCCTACACTCCACCCCAACCGGAGCCATTTGTCCTCCTGGGAGAGGCAAAAAACAGATAGGCCAATTTAGGGAGAAAAAATCTGGGAAAATTCCTCTCCGACCCATCCAGGTGATCGAAACTAGTCCAGGAGATCACCCTGGCTGTATTCTATTCCCTGCAGTACTTACCATTATATCTGCTCTGTCCAACAAAAGGTCATCCAGTCTAATCCCAATTACCAGCTCTAGGTCCGTAACCCTGCAGATTGCTGCACATCCAACCATCTCTTAAAAGTGGTGAGGGTTTCTGCATCCACCACTGTTCCAGGCAGCGAGTTCCAGATCCCCACAAGCCCCTGCATAAAGAAGCCCCCCTCAAATCCCCTCTATACCTTCCACCAACCACCTTAAAACAATGCCCCCTCGTAATAGACCCCTCCACCAATAGAAATAGTCCCTTACTATCCACTATGTCCAGGCCCCTCAATATGTTGTACACCTCAATGAAGTCTCCTTTCAACCTCCTCTGTTCCAACGAGAACAAACTCAGCCTATCCAATCTGTCCTCATAACTAAGATTCTCCATTCCAGGCAGCATCCGAGTAAATCTCGTCTGCACCCTCTCTAGTGCAACCATGTCCTTCCTATAATATGGCGACCAAAACTGCATGCAATACTCCAGCTGTGGCCTTACCAAAGTATTATACAATTTAAGCATAACCTCCCTGCTCTTATATTCTATGCCTCGGCCAATAAAGGCAAGCATTCCGTATGCCTTCTTAACCACCTTATCCACCTGGCCTGCTACTTTCAGGGATCTGTGGACAAGCACTCCAAGGTCTTTTTGTTCATCTACACTATTAAGTGACCTACCGCTTAATGTGTATACCCTTTCTTTATTCGCCCTCTCAAAGTGCATCACCGCACACTTCTCTGAATTAAATTCCATTTGTCACTGCTCTGCCCACCTGACCAGTAGATTGATATCCTCCTGCAGCCCATGACTTTCCTCTTCATTATCAATCTACCTAGCCAATTTTACTGTCGTCTGCAAACTTCTTAATCATACTCCCTATATTCAACTCTAAATCGTTGATATATACCACAAAAAGCAAGGGTCATAGTACTGAGCCCTGTGGAACTCCACTGGAAACATTCTTCCAGTCACAAAAACATCCATTAATCATTACCCTTTGCTTCCTACCTCCAAGCCAATTTTGGATCCAACTTGACACTTTGCCCTGTATTCCATGGGCTTTAACCTTCATGACCAGTCTACTATGTGGGACCTTATCAAAAGCTTTGCTAAAGTCAATATATACTACATTGTACGCACTACCCTCATCGACCCTCTTGGTTACCTCCTCAAAAAATTCAATCAGGTTAGTCAGACATGATCTTCCCTTAACAAATCCGTGCTGACTGCCCCTAATTAATCCTTGCCTTTCCAAATGCAGATTTATCCTGTCTTTCAGGAATTTTTCCAATAATTTTCCCATCACTAATGTTAGGCTGACAGGCCTGTAATTATTCAGCCTATCCCTTTCTCCTTTCTTAAACAAGGGTAATACATTAGCAGTCCTCCAATCCTCCAGCACCATGCCCAGATCCAAAGAGGACTGGAAAATGATGGTCAAGGCTTCTGCTATTTCCTCTTTTACTTCGCTCAACAGCCTGTGATGCATTTCATCCGGGCCTGGGGACTTATCTACTTTCAAAGCTGCTAAACCCCTTAATACTTCCTCTCTCACTATATTTATTTCATCCAGAATATCACACTCTTCCTTGATAGCAGTAGCTGTATGCCCTTTCCTTTGTGAAAACAGATGCAAAGTATTCGTTAAGAACCCTCCCAACATCTTCCGCCTCCACACAAAGATTACCCTCATGGTCTCTAATAGGCCCTACCCTTTCTTTAGTTACCCTCTTACTCTTAATATATTTAAAGAACATCTTTGGGTTTTCCTTAATTTTACTGGCCAAGAATTTCTCGTGCTCTCTCAGCATTCCTAATATAATTTTTAATTTTACCTCTTAACTTTCTATATTCCTCTAAAGATTCTATATTATTTAGTCATTGATTTATGATGTAAGCGTCCCTTTTTTTCTTTATTCTCCCCTGTAAGTCCCTAGATATCCAAGGGGCTCTAGAATTATTTTTCCCAGCCTTTTTCTTTAAGGGCACATGTTTGGCCTGAGCCTTCTGGATTCTCTCCTTAAATGCCTCACATTGTTTCTACACTGATTTACCCACAAGTAGCTGTTTCCAGTCCACCATGGCCAAATCACTCCTTAACTTAGCAAAATTAGCTTTTCCCCAATTTGGAACTTTTATTCCAGGCCTATTCTTGTCCTTATCCATAACCAACTTGAATCTGACTGAATTATGGTCACTGGCACACAAGTGCTCGCCCACTAATACCCCTTCAACCTGCCCAGCTTCATTACCCAAAACTAAATCCAGACCGCCCCCTCTCGTATTGGGCTTGCTACATACTGACTAAAAAAGTTCTCTTGAATGCATTTCAAGAATTCCGCACCCTTTATACCCTTTACACTAAATTTGTCCCAATCAATATTTGGATAGTTAAAATCCCCTACTATTACTACCCTATGGTTTTTGGACTTCACAGCAATTTGCCTACATATTTGCTTCTCTATCTCCCTCCCACTGTTTGGGAGTCTATAATACATGCCCAGCAGTGTGATCGCCACTTTTTTATTTTTCAATTCTACCCATATGGCCTCATTTGATGGTCCCTCTAACATATCATCCCTCCTCACCGCTGTAATATTTTCTTTAATCAGTACCGCAATCCCCCCCTCTTTTTACCCCCCTCTCTATCTTGTCTAAAAATCTTGTAGCCATGAATATTGATCTACCAAACCTGCCCCTCTTTCAGCCATGTTTCTGTAATGGCTATAAAGTCATACTCCCATGTGTCTACCTGTGCTCTTAGCTCATCCGCCTTATTCGCTATACTCCTTACATTAAAGTATATACCATTCAGCACAGGAAAACCTCCTTGCTTACTAGATACTAAACCCTGTAATTACTCAGCCTATCCCTTTCTCCTTTCTTAAACAAGGGTACTACATTAGCAGTCCTCCAATCCTCCGGCACCAGCCCAGATCCAAAGAGGATCGGAGGGAGAGAGTGAGGGGCAGGGAGAGGGTTGAGAGTGAGGACAATTGGAGTGAGAGAAAGAAAGGGGGAATCAGAGAGAGAGATCAGGAACTCGGAGGGCTGGGTAGGAGTTAAGGAGTACAGAGAGCACAATGGGGATGGCACAAGAATGTGAACCAGGACTAAAAGGGAGGCTGAGAGCGAGAACATGGTAAGACTGGACGAAATCCAGAACTCACACGACTGTCACTATTCACTTCATACCCAATAAACCTGTTAACAATCTGTGACTCACACACAATGCCCCATCTATGGAGGGGATGTGGAGGAAAGATCAGGAACGTTTGGGAGTGGGGAGAAAGTCATGAATCAATGGGGGAGGAACTTCGGCAGGGCGAGGTCAGGAACCCACAGGGGGGCAGTGAAGGAAGAGGGTCAGGAATTTGGGCAAGGGGTGGTCAGGAAGCTGGGGTGGGAGGGAGAAGTGTCAAGAACTTGGGCAGGGAGGGAAGGACAGGAACTCAGGTGGGGGGGGGGGCGGCAGAGGGGAGATCATAAACTTAGTTGGGGGAGGGCAGGAACTTGGGCAGGGTGGGTGGTGAAGGCCAGAAACTGGGCGGGGATGGAGGTCAGGAAATTAGGCTAGGGGGAGGTCAGAAACTTGGGAGGTAGAGAATGTCAGAGACTTGGGGGAGGTCAGAAACTTGGGCTGGTGGGGAGGAGGTCAGGAGATTGGGCAGTGGGAGGTTGGGGCAGGAATTTGTTTGCGGGGTGGAAGATGGTCTTAACCTGTGAGAGTGAGCCGTGTCTGTTCCAAGTGAGCTCTGTCTGTCTGGAGGGTAGTCAGAATGGCTCAAATTGCACTTTCCAAAGTCACTGATTCGGTCGGCAATACACATTCCAGAGGAACTGCTTGGTGTGTCTTATCCTCCAAGGGGACCAATCAGCAATCATGGCTTTAAGTGTTGCAAATTAACAGGTCTATATTTTTCACTATATCTATCATAAAACGGGACCAAGACTTGGAACTCTGATCACGTTATTTTAAAGAATTTGAAGACATTTCCACAGTGCAAGAGAGTATATAATGGAATTTTGATTGCTCTGACTGAACCCATAAAGATCCTATAAGGAATACGTTTTGCAATCTCTGTGGTTAATAACACAAGATACTTATTAAGTAATCGACCTGAAACATTAACTCTGTTTCTCTCGCCACAGATACTGCCTAACCTGTTGAGTATTTCCAGTTTGTATTTCAGATTTCCAGCATCCACAGTATTTTGCTTTTGTACTTGGAAAACCGGTTTAATTTTCACATATTAATTAAATTTAAACTGTTGTATTGCCTACTGTTGGTTCCTCCGATACAATAATTCATGCTATAAGAAATGCAATTCATAATTAATAAAATAATGCATTTTATATAATTATTTAAAAAATGTTAATGTTGGAATTGTGACTTGCATTGACAGCATTGAGTGTAAATGTCTCAAAGAAAAATGAACGACCCGACTGCACAAACTGCACAATATTATACTGCAAATTAAATGATAAAAGTCTTAGGACGACTGATACTCGTATTTAGAGGAAGCTGTGTGGCATATTGTGGGGCTTCACATTTAAATGCATGTTACACGTTTTAAATTGATCACTTTTTTCCCCGCTGGAACCGCTTTGGATCTTTCCTGAACAAAATTCAATGCATGCTTTCAGATTGTGTGAATAGATGAATATAAATGAATGAAACTGCCACACGTTTTCATTTTCACGCACTGCAATCAATACATCCAGATTACTGTTGAACCATTTTATTCTTTGCTCCTCCACTAGTTCTGGTTGCAGAAGTCTGCAAAGTAACGGAGATTGACACTCACCTCTGCAAAGATTGAATCCGTTCTATTTCGGACAGAGGGACATGTTTCAGTGGCCAGCAGCCAGTAATCTGTGCCGAAAGCCAGTAGAAAGAGTAGAACTCCGAGAGCTCCAAACACACCGGCAAAGAATAGGGCCACGCTGAGTTTCATAGTGATCCACTTGGTTTATTCTGTACTATTAACCGTTGTTAATTGAGCGAAGGACGTTACACAAGAAGATCCCTCGCTCACGCTCACTCTCCGTCTCCACCCTGTTTTAGGAATCTGATCCTGCTACCCTCCTCTTTGCACACGGGTGCGGTGATTCAAAAATAACCGACCTTCTTGTAACCATGAGAGGGACATATTACAATTCTCATGTGCATATCAGAGCAGGGTTTAGAAGGCTTGGCTGACCGCTCCCTTTTCGTTTTGATCTCAAAAGTGTTTAAGATGCTGGAGAATGCAATTCACTGAGAAATTACATCGCGCTTCTGAAAACAGCTGTGATAAGTATTTGTGGGAAGTGTTTATAAGCCTGCAACTTTTTTTAGTGCCGTGCCAAAATGTAGCACGATATTGTAGGAGTGCCTCATGTCTGAACCTGTTACATCGCTTGCCTTTCGAGTAGCACACGCGTACATTAAGTTTGTGGATGTTCCTTTAAAATGCTGGCGATATGGAGAGGAACAAAAGGAGAATAAGATTAAGATACATCGGAAATTCTTGGCCTATATGTTTCAATCTACTTACTGTTTGAATAATACATAGAAACAGTGAGACATTTCAAGATACTCAGAGTACAATACCTAAAAAAAACAACAAAAATAGAATCCATGCACAAAAGACTGAATGTATTTCTTATACAGTTTCATTCATAGAATCATAGAATCTTACAGAAGGAGGCAATTTGACCTTCTTTGAAAGAGCTATCCAATAAATTCCACTACCTCACTCTTTACCCATAGCCCTGAAAAATTTTCCTTTTCAAGTAGATATCCAAATTCCTTTTTGAAAGTTACTATTAAATCTGCTTATATCACAATTTAAGACAGATCATTCATCAGAACACTGGGATGAACTTGAAGGAGAAGATGGAGAGAGAAGGATGAGACATCTTTGAATTGTGCCCCAGATTGGGTCATCATCCACAAGGGTGATACTAAATTCCAATGGGGACTGTGGAAATAACATGGACTCATTAAATAAACAGGGGTAATTAGTAACAGGACTTGGATGAAACAGTCTTTCATAGATCTTCACAATGCATTCAGAGTTCAGGTTGCCAACCAGAGCTGAAGCTGAGCAACCTGAGCTGTGACTTATGCTGTGGGAATTCTTTCATGTTACAATCTTTGTTTGCAGTCGAGCATCAAACTGAGAGTACAGCAGATTCCACACCTTGCAAGATGAAGTGTCTAGATATTATCACCTTCAAACATTTCCCTTAATTGTTCAGCAATTGGAAACATTAAACTTGTCTGTTTCATGGTCTGTCAATCTGCATGTTAACATTTTTTGACTTAATTTCTGAATGAAGGCATAGACACAAAGAAGACCCCTCAAGAATGTTTTTTCATTAAATGAGTAGATAAGTTTGACCAACTACATGCATTGGTCATCAATGCCACAGAAACAATGAGATTCCCTTAGAAGTACAGTTGGCTGAAGCAATTTTAAAAAATCTGATTTATCCTATCTATATGAAATTATACAACATAAAACCAAAATCTCCCCGTTTTGTCACAGCCTTCTCCATATCATTATGAGAAGTAGCTGACGCAGAACAGATTTGAGCAGAACGTCACTAACCAAGAGCTCTGTCCATATATTGTTGCCTTCTTTCTATTGCAAAGTCATTTTTCAACCCAACTTCATAATTTTCCATTATAGAGGCAGGGTATTTGCCCCATTGTAGCTCATCTGCTAAAAATTGACCCTAAAATCCCTTCACTGTGTCATTCAATTGTTTCTAAAATGACTGCATTATTTGGATATGTTGAGCAAAGAGTCTACGAAGATTCCTAGATCTCTTTCAACTTCACCCTTAGGTATTTTAGCACCGTTCCTTTGCCCCACTACAGAATACATGTGCCAACTTTCCTATGTGCCATAGATTACACTTGGCCACATTAAATTTCATCCACTATTGTTCCACTTACAAGTTTTGTCCAATTTATTTTACAATTTCTAAGCAGCTACCTCCTCCGAATTCAATGGCCCTCCTAGTTTGCATTGAGTTTCTGAATTCAAATTGTTCATGTAAATTAGGAACAGTAGTGGTGCCAATACTGATCCCAGGGGCCCCCCACTCAGTAACTCCGCTGGTCTCCCCGGAGAAAATTTGGGCAGCTGACATTCCAGACTCCTCCTTTCCCAAGTGTGAAACACTGAGTACCCCACCCCCTACGACATACATGACCTGGCCTTTCGGCCTCTGGACTGCTCGATCTTCGTAGATCCAAAGCCAGCGAGTTGCCTGTGGATGCCCATTTTGGGCTGGCAGCTGGCCATTAAAATGGATTGGGCCTCCCACTGCAGCTGTCAGTGGCTTCCCGCCTGGGAACTAAAATTCCTCTTTCAGTCTCTTGTATATGACTTTTATTTCTCTCATTATGTCTGTTTTTTCCTGCGCTCATCACTTCTGCCCTTTTACCATCTCCTAATTTTCACCATAGCACTTTACTGGCCATTCTGTCTTTTCCTGTTTGTGGTCATTGTGTACCTTTTTCTCCCCTTTCCCCTTCTTAAATGCTGTTCATTTGCAATATCTTTCAGTTCTGAGGGAGAGTTTATACCTGAAACGTCAACTGACTATGTTTTCTCGATGGATGTTGCCTGACCTGGTGAGTTTCCAGTATGTCCCGTTTTATTTGTAATGCATTCCTTTTCTTAATTTGCCACTGGAAGGCTCGATGTGGTCATGTAGTGCCTTTGATTGTGTTATTACGAACACCCAGTAAATTGTCTTGTATGTCACTTTGCCAGGCAATTCCTTTGAATAGCAGCTGTCTTGTTTCTTCCATTCTGCTCAGAAGCGTTTGTGTATGCTCTCAGCTTTTAGATATTCCTAAATAAGCAATAAATAGGGGGAGTGTAATAATTGCACATCCCTTTTAAGTTGCAACCCATTTTGTCTCACTAATAATGAAATACACCCTTTTATTTCAAAATAAAGAATATGTAATAAAATGAATAATTGAAGTCCTCAGAATTCCATGATATTTAGATGTATTTGTCATAAATATGGCACATTTTACATAAGATAGCCACAATACATCTTAATAAACAAGATACTGCAATTAGCAGGGAAATGTTATAAATCTCCTTAATTAACCACCCCATGTGAATTTGTGGACTCTCTAAAGAGACACATGTGAATGCCAATATATCCAGTTCCATTGTGATTATGACTGTCCCTACTGTCAATTATAAAAGTATTATATACAGCAATGAATTCTGATACTTCCTTATGATTGAAGGTGAACTTACAATCGGGATAACTTTACATACACATACACATAATTTAATGAACAAAATTCAATGTCTGCAATGATATCAACTTAGTATATTTAGCCAAAAGATGAAAAATAAATTTTAAAAAGACAGATTGACTTTTTATTTCTGATAACATTAAGATAATTATGAATTCCACAGCCTCTAGTTTCCAGTTCATGAATTCCAACTGTAATCGACAATGAAGTATTGCTATTACTATTAGTAAATAAAAACATTGGGTGTAGATAAAATGTGCAATACTGAATATAAAATGTTGAAACAGCAACAACATAACATACATTTATATAGTGCCTTTAATGTAGGAAAACATCCCAAGCCTATTTAATAATTATTGCTCAGTTTCAGAAGCCAAAGTCTGTAAATTTAAATGGTTTCTGTTGCTCATCATTTTGAATGTTAGCCAAGTATATATATTTACGAAATCTCCTTACAAAATCAAAAGGCTCCCATATGGTCCTTCTAGACTCTCAGAAATGTCCAGATACCCTGTGGAGGAATGCTGTAGCACCAAATGGTAGCAGCTGTGGAAAGAATTACAGTAAATCAGCATCTGCCACTGAGCTGCCTCCATTTCTTGATATTTTGTAAAAGTCGTTTGCCTTCAATTTTTTTCAAACTTAGTTCCACACACACAATACTGGCAATGAATAGGATCACTGGTTTGTTGTTACTCACATCTATGTTTTAATTCCTTTTGAGGCATTTTATGCAAAATCTCAGTAGTCAGGCAACAAATTACACAACATGTGATTTGTTACACAACATAACACAACTCCAAATCACTTGCCATAGGAATAATTAAATAGCTTGAAATTTGAGAAGAAAATAATGCTTAAAAATAGGCTATGGGTTAGATTTTCAACTTGCTGCCTGGGCGTAAAACTGATGTGCAGATCAGCCGCCTGTTACAGAAACCACTCGATTTTCATTCCCACTTATTTCAATCAAAATGAAAATCAGGCAGTTTCATAATGGGCAACTATCCACAATACGACTTCTATGTCTGAATGGCAAGTTGAAAATCTACCCTATTATTAATTTGATCATATAAGAACTGTGAGTCTGTGAGCCTGCTGCTATGGAGGCCTAATAGAAAGATAAGGGGGTGATTTTCTACAGGTCTTTCAGGCACTAAATAACCTCTGAGGTGGCCAAGATGGGGTCTTGAGCTGAAACGCCAGTTTAGCCTGTGTTTAGTGCAAGACGCCATCCTGGTAAAGGAGTTGAAGCTTGTGCTAGGAACCACCACTTAGAGGATTATTAAGGGGCTGACTGCCACTTAAATTGCCTGCTGCGCCCATTAAGGAGGCTGCATAGCATTTTGGTGAATAGTGCTTGACCTAACCCCCTCTCCTAACAGCAACCAGCTGATTTGGAGTAAACAAGTCATTGCAGAAGATTTTGAACACTACTTAAAGGTATATCACCTTTTACAGTTCACTTATTGCTGGAAGTTTGTAGAGAACTTTTAAAACATATCAAGAGACTTTCTGGGACATCACCAACATTTTATCAACATTTATTCTGGAAATTCTCTGCGGACTTCAATTAAAAAGAGTAAGTGCTGTGCTACTCTATCTTAGTGGACACTTTATATGAATCACCAGGAGAAAGGAAGTGCTTGGTCATTGGCATCTTGCTAGGGGTCCCCCTTGGTCTGCAGGTGGAATGGGAGGAGGAGATGAGGTCAGGCAGAGCAGCACTAGCTGTTACAGAAGAGAGGGGACAGGAGGGCGAGGTGGACTCCTACCTCCTTGCTGATACAGGACATCCCTCCTCCTCTGGACTTCCTCCACCAGGACCTCCAGTCCCACATCCGAGAACCTGCGCACCCTATCACTCTAAAACTTGCCACTGTGTGTCAGCCAGTGCACTCCACACCTTCAGTGGAAGTGGATGCGTGGAGCCCATATATACTGCTCCACGAAAATTGTGTTTAATCAGCGCATGAGTGCTAAACCTGCAGGCGTTTGAATTAGCATCTCCGGGCAAGTTCAAATGATGGTAATCAGAAATTAGGCCCTAAATTGTGAGCTATAAGCAAACTTTCAAAGAGGCATGTCTTACACAGCACCCATTTAGCATCTGTTTACACCCTTTCAACAATATAGCACCCAAGGAGCGGTTCTTCAAGCTTGCATTGAAAAGTGTAAAAGGCCAAAGAGGGAGAGGGCAGAGTGAAAGTAGGATGAGAAACTGAAGTGGCAAGCAGTGGGGATTGCACTTGCAGACAGAATGGAGAACTTTGGCCAAGTGATCACCTTGTCTGCATTTGGTTTCCCCAGTGTAGAGGATACAGTATACTAGATTGAAGAAGTGCGCATTGAAATAATGTTTGCAGCCGTGGACATTGACAGGGAGAAAGTGAATGGACATGTTCCGCATCTCCTGCACTTGCCAGAAGGATGCAGGTAGTGGGGTAATGGAAGAGTGAACCAAGGTGTCATGGAGGCAATGGCACTTTGGAAAGCAAAGGGAGGAAGGCAGGGTAGGAGAAGATGCATTTGGTGGTGGGATTATATTGCAGGTGGCAGATACGGCAGAAGATAAATCCAGAGACTGGAAGATGAGGACAACGTGGGAACCCAATCATGGTTGTGAGAGCAGCGTATGGGAAAGGGACGGACCTGGTAGAGGTTTCTGGCAGACATTTCTTCCTTTTAATATCACTTTACCATCTCCTGTTTTTCTTTTAAGCACTTTACAGGTCATTCTATGTCCTCTCTCTATGAAGATTTATCTCACTAAACTTTGCCTTTTTCTAGTCTAGCACTCTTATTTTTGACTTATTATTATCCTCTTCTATTCTTATATTGAACTTAACTATTTATCCAATATTTTCCTACTCTTAGATCAGTTATTTGCCTCACTTCATTTCCTAGAACTCAATTGAGCTGTTCATGTTTCCTTGTTGATTAGAAATATTCTGATCTAGGAAGCATAAGAACATAAGAAATAGGAGCAAGAGTAGGCTATTTGGCCCCTCGAGCCTGCTCCGCCATTCAATAGGATAATGGCTAATCTGATCCTGGCCTCAACTCCACTTCCCTGCCCGCTCCCTGTAACCCTTGACTCCCTTATCATACAAAAATCTGTCTATCTCCACCTTAAATATATTCAAAGATCCAGCCTCCACAGCTCTCTGGGGTAGAGAATTCCAAAGAAGCAGCCCTGTATGCATTCTAATAAGTGTTCCCCTTATTGACCGCATACATTAATTATCTTTATCCAGTCTACCTTGGGATAGTTAAAATTATCTAGTATTATTGCTTTGATATTTTCACATATCTCTCTAAACTTTCTGCAGATCTCCACCTCTATGTGATCTCCGCTGTTTGGTGTCCTGTTGTGCACACTGAGAATTGTACCATTTCCTTAGGACATCCTTATGTTCTACCACTGTAATAGAATTGCTGCCTTTACCCCTCTTCCTCCCCCCTGATATAACTAGGAATATTAACTTCCCAGTTCTGTCCAAACCTAAGTCACATCTCTATTATTGCTGCTGTATCAAATCCTGCCGTAGTTATTAATGCTTCTCTCTAATTTGGTTTTGAATGTCTTTTCATTCATATGCATACCATTCCTGTTCAATTTGGAACATTGACCCTTATTCTTTTTCCCAATTTTATTTCACTTTTTAATATCCTTTGCTCCCTTCAACATTGTTTTATTGCTCACAAACTTTTTTTTCTTTTATGCTAATATTTCCTCACTATTTCAGCTAAGCCTTTTGCTTTGATTCCTACAACTTTATTAATTTGGCAGAGGGAGTATAATGTGGGAAAATGTGAGGTATGCAGATGCAGCAAGTAATTAGGAAGGCAAATGGAATGTTGGCCTTTATTGCAAGGGGGGTAGAGTATAAAAGCAGAGAAGTCCTGCTACAACTGT
The DNA here is from genome assembly GCF_044704955.1 of Pristiophorus japonicus. Taxonomy (NCBI): domain Eukaryota; kingdom Metazoa; phylum Chordata; class Chondrichthyes; family Pristiophoridae; genus Pristiophorus; species Pristiophorus japonicus. The sequence goes on along the minus strand of NC_091986.1, from coordinate 132,114,032 downwards.
ACAGGGTATTGGCGAGGCCACCTGGAGTACTGCGTACAGTTTTGGTCACCGTATTTAAGGAAGGATATACTTGCATTAGAGGCTGTTGAGAGAAGGTTCACTAGGTTGATTCCGGAGATGAGGGGGTTGACTTATGAAGATAGGTTGAGTAGGTTGGGCCGATACTCATTGGAGTTCAGAAGAATGAGAAGTGATCTTATCGAAACAAATAAGATAATGAGGGGGCTAGACAAGGTGGATGCAGAGAGGCTATTTCTACTCATAAGGGAAACTAAAACTAGGGGACATAGTCTCAGAATAAATGGCCACACATTTAAAACTGAGATGAGGAGGAATTTCGTCTCTCAGAGAGTTGTAAATCTATGGAATTCTCTGCCCCAGAGACCTGTGGAGACTGGATCATTGAATATATTTAAGGTGGAGATAAACAGATTTTTGAGCGATAAGGGAATAAAGGGTTATGGAGAGCGGGCAAGGAAGTGGAGCTGAGTCCATGATCAGATCAGCCATGATCTTATTAAGTGGCGGAGCAGACCCGAGGGCCAGGTGGCCAGAACCTATTTCTTATGTTCTTATGTAATCCGACATCAATTCATAAAGGTGATCTACTCTCTCTGGGCCTAGTTCATGTTGGACCCCAATCAATTCCCCAACCTTTCACAAAGACAACCTTCACCAACCCTCCCAATTCATACTGGCACCTTTCCTCCTCTGTCCCTCCATTCAACCTGGCACTCTTCTGTTATGTCTTGGATAAAGAGTCAGACTAGATACTGCAAGCTCAAAGTAAGTGTGACTGTCGTCCTTTATTACAGATCTCAGAGAGTCTCTCCAGCCTGTGAGGCCTCCTTAAATACAGGTGCTCCCAAGGGACTGTGGGATCCCTTGGGACTCCAGGGGATAAGCCCTCTGGTGGTTAGACATTACAGGTTTATATACATAACACTCCCCACCCCCCCAAAGTCAATAGTGTAACTATTTACAATGTGAGTCGATCTGGGGCCTTCCTTTCCCGGTTGATCGTCTCAGTGTGAAAGGTGGTGTTGGTGCGTCGTTTGTTAGGCCTTCGCTGGGCTGCTGTGCAGCTGGCCTCGCTGGACTGCTGGGAATGATGGGTTCTGCTTCGTGATCAACCGCTGGATCGGTTGCCACTTGTGTGTGTGTTGCAGGGTCGAAAAAGCTAGAGTCTATTGTGGGTTGTTCTGGATAGTCCGTAACTCTGAGTTTGGTTTGGTCCAAGTGTTTGACTACAAACATCCTCATCCCCTCTTTGGTCAAAACAGTGCCAGGAATCCACTTGTCCATAGTTCAACACAAATACAGGATCATTTACTTCAATTTCTCGTGACACATTTGCGCGATCATGATATATATTCTGTTGAAGCCACCTGCTCGCTATTTGTTCATGTAGATCAGGGTGGACTAATGAGAGCCTTGTCTTAAATGCCCTTTTCATGAGCAGTTCAGCGGGAGGGACCCCGGTGAGCGAGTGGGGTCTTGTGCGGTAACTAAGCAGGACTCGGGATAAGCGAGTCTGCAGTGAGCCTTCAGTTACCCTTTTCAAGCTCTGCTTGATTGTTTGAACTGCTCGTTCTGCCTGACCGTTGGATGCTGGCTTAAACGGGGCAGATGTGACATGTTTGACCCCATTGCAAGTCATGAATTCCTTGAATTCGGCACTGGTAAAGCACAGCCCATTGTCACTTACAAGGACATCAGGCAGGCCGTGCATGGCAAACATGGCCCGTAGGCTTTCAATGGTGGCAGCAGACGTGCTTGCCGACATTATCACACATTCAATCCACTTGGAGTACGCATCTACAACCACTAAGAATATTTTTCCCAAGAATGGGCCTGCATAGTCGACATGAACCCTCGACCACGGTTTGGAGGGCCAAGACCATAAACTTAGTGGCGCCTCCCTGGGTGCATTGCTTAACTGGGAATATGTATTACATTTGTGCATGCAGCACTCTAAGTCTGCATCGATACTGGGCTACCACACATGAGATCTGGCTATCGCTTTCATCATTACAATGCCTGGATAGGTACTGTGGAGATCGCTAATGAAAGTGTCCCTGCCCTTTTTTGGCACAACTACTCGATTACCCCATAGGAGACAGTCTGCCTGTATAGACATTTCATCTTTGCGCCGCTGGTACGGCTTTATTTCTTCCTGCATCTCTAATGGGACATTAGACCAACCCCTGTGGAGCACACAGTTTTTTATGAAGGACAGTAAGGGGTCCTGGCTCGTCCAGGTTCTAATCTGTTGCGCGGTAACAGGTGATTGCTCACTCTCGAATGCTTCCATTACCATGACTAAATCTGCAGGCTGTGCCATCTCCACCCCAGTGGTGGGCAATGGTAGCCTACTGAGAGCATTGGCACAGTTTTCTGTGCCTGGCCTGTGGCGGATGGCGTAGTTGTATGTGGACAACGTGAGCGCCCATCTTTGGATGCGGGCTGATGCATTCGTATTTATCCCCTCATTTTCAGAAAAGAGGGATATAAGCGGCTTATGATCGGTTTCCAATTCAAATTTGAGTCCAAACAGATATTGATGCATTTTCTTTACCCCGTAAACAGACGCTAACGCTTCTTTTGCGATCATACTGTTGGCCCTCTTGGCCTTAGACAGACCTCTGGATACATAAGTAACCGATTGCAATTTCCCAAATTCATTAGCTTGTTGCAATACACACCCGACCCCGTAAGACGACGCATCACATGCTAGTACCAAGCGTTTACATGGATCGTACAACACAAGCAAGTTGTTTCAACATAACAGCTTCCTAGCTTTCTCAAAGGCATTTTCTTGGCTTTTACCCCATACCCATTCTTCTCCTTTACGCAGTAAAGAGTGCAGGGGTTCTAACAATGTGCTAAGATCCGGTAAGAAGTTACCAAAGTAGTTCAGGATTCCGAGAAATGACCGCAGTTCCGTCACGTTCTGTGGTCTTGGTGCGTTTTTGATTGCCTCCGTCTTCGAATCGGTGGGCCTGATGCCATCCGCCACAATTCTTCTCCCCAGGAACTCCACTTCAGGCACCAGGAAAATGCACTTCGAGCGTTTTAGCCTGAGCCCTACACAATTAAGCCGACTAAGAACCTCCTCCAGGTGCTCAATGGTTTCCTGACCTGTAACCAAGATGTCATCCTGGAAGACCACAGTGCACGGGACCGAGCAAGCTTTCCATGTTCCTCTGCAATATCGCCGCGGCTGATTGAATCCCAAACGGACATCTGTTGTAAACGAAAAGACCTTTGTGCATGTTGATGCAGGTGAGGCCTTTCGAAGATTCCTCCAGCTCCTGCGTCATGTAGGCCGAGGTCAAGTCCAGCTTCGTGAATGTTTTCCCTCCCGCCAGCATTGTAAATAAGTCATCTGCCTTTGGTAGTGGGTAATGATCTTGCAGTGAGAAACGATTGATAGTTACTTTGCAATCACCACAGATTCTGACGGTGCCGTCTCCCTTGAGGACTGGAACAAGTGGACTGGCCTACTCATTGAATTCAATTGGCGAAATGATGCCCTCTCGTTGCAGCCTGTCTAGCTCTATCTCAACCCTCTCTCTCTCATCATGTAAGGTACCACTCTCACCTTGTGATGGATGGGTCGCACCCCCGGAATCAAATGGATCTGCAATTTTGCTCCTTGGAACTTCCCGATGCCTGGTTCGAACAGCGCGGAGAACTTGCTTAGGACCTGGGCACATGAGGTGCCATCGATGGACGAAAGCGCTCGGACGTCGTCCCAGTTCCAGCGTATCTTTCCCAGCCAGCTCCTGTCGAACAGCGTGGGGCGATCACCCGGTACCACCCAGAGTGGTAAATCTGCACCGCTCCATCGTACGAGACCTTTACGGTAGCACTGCCAATTATGGGAATCAGTTCCTTTGTGTACATTCTAAGTTTGGTACGAATGGGAGTCAGGACTGGCCTTGAAGCCTTGTTGCACCACAACTTATCGAGAGTCTTTTTGCTCATTATGCACTAGCTTGCACCCGTGTCCCAGCTCCATGGACACCGGGAGTCCATTTAATTCAACCTTCAGCATTATCGGGGGACACTTTGTGGTAAATGTGTGCACTTCATATACCTCTGTCTCCTCGGTCTGAGGCTCTGGTTTGTCATGATCCACTGTGGATCTGTCCTCCTCTGCAATATGATGGTTTGCAGGATTAGCAGGGTTTGCAACTCACCTGCACAAACGTTGGAGGTGTCCCATTGTTCCACAGCCCTTGCAAACGTATCCTTTGAAGCGGCATGAATGGAATCGATGATCACTCCTGCAGCGCCAACAAGGTGTTACATAGAAACTTAGAAACATAGAAAATAGGTGCAGGAGTAGGCCATTCGGACCTTCGAGCCTGCACCACCATTCAATAAGATCATGGCTGATCATTCCCTCAGTACCCCTTTCCTGCTTTCTCCCCATACCCCTTGATCCCTTTAGCCGTAAGGGCCATATCTATATTAATTGCTTTGTATTCCCCACCCTTGATGGCGGACTCTGAGTCATATGCGGACGTGCAGCTACAGGCGTGAAAGTCCTGCCATGTACATTTCGATTCGAAAACAACATTACTTTGTTCACAGTACTTGCAGCAGCACTAGTGTGCTGGGAAATTTGTTTGGTATTGTCATTGGTGGAGATAAACGCCTGGGCTATCGCTATGGCTTTACTCAAGGTTGGGGTCTCTACAGTCAAAAGTTTGCGAAGTATTACTTCATGGCCAATGCCAAGTACAAAAACATCCCTGAGCATATGCTCCAAATTTGCAATGTCCTGCAAGGCACCTTAGCTCAGGGACGTAGCTCGCCACTTCCTGGCCTTCAGACCTCTTGTACGTGTAGAACCGATACATCGCCATCAGAACGTTTTCCTTTGGGTTTAGATACTCCCCGCCCAGTGTGCACAACTCATCGTACGACTTGTCTGTGGGTTTTGCTGGAGCGAGCAGGTTTTTCATGAGGCCATACGTTGGTGCCCAGCAAACAGTGAGGAGGATTGACCTTCATTTGGCAGCGTTCCCTTCTCCTTCCAGCTCGTTGGCCACGAAGTATTGGTCAAGTCGCTCCACGAAAGTTTCCCAATCATCTCCCTCCAAAAATTTCTCCAGGATGCCCACAGTTCTCTGCATTGTTGCATTGGGGTTCGTCATCTGTATCTCATCGCCAGTTGTTATGTCTTGGATAAAGGGTCAGACTAGATACTGCAAGCTCAAAGTAGGTGTGATCGTAGTCCTTTATTACAGATCTCAGAGAGTCTCTACAGCCTGTGAGGCCTCCTTATATACAAATGCTCCCAAGGGATTATGGGATCCCGCGGGACTCCAGGGGATAAGCCCTCTGGTGGTTAGACATGGTAATTACAGGTTTACATACATAACATCTTCTTTCCTCAAATTCATACAATGATAGAAGTTTACAGCACAGGCCATTTATTTTATTGCATCTGTGCCAGCTCTCTAAAAGAGTTGTCCATTTAGTCTTGTTTCCTTGTGCTTTCCTCTTACCCTTTTAATATTGGATTTAAAAATATATATATATTTATCTTCTTGTTATAGATTTTGCTTCCACTCATGTTTCTGAAAGGGTATTCCATGTCCTCACAAGTCTCTGCATAATAAAAACTAAATTCTCACCTAAAAATATCACTCTTTTCCTACCTTAGCCTGTTCACGCTGATACTCTTCTTCCTCTCTCCTCTTTTCACTCACCACTTTTTTTCCCCCTCCCTGTTTAAGCAGCAACTTTCCCTACCCTCAGTTCATTCTGGTACTGTTTTACCTCATCGGTTCATGCTGCCATTGTTCCCCTCCCCATTCAGTTAATGCTGACAATTTTCACTCCCTTTGAATTAATACTGTCACCAAGATGTCTCTCCCAGCTTCTCTCCTCTTCCTTCCTAAATTACTGCTCAGTTCTTGATCCCTTTGCTCGCTCCCTCATTTCTCCTTTACCCTCTCCCCTTTATTGCCATTTATTCCCTTCACTTATTCCTGTCTTTCCCGCCGCTTTCAGTATTGCTCTTGAGTTTTGCTGCTTGAAGTAATTCCAGTTGCTGCATATTGTAGGTGGGAACTTTTGTTTACGTGAGAATTACTGCCTAAAATGTGCAGGGGCTAGAACCTACTTCCATTCGTGATAGCAGCCCTGAGAGAAGGGTAAGGCTTTTGGACTGATACATGGTCCAGCTTGCGAAAAGTCCCAGAGAACAGCATTTTTCATGTATTCTGTTGACAGTTGCCATGCATGTCAAGAGGGACATCAATTCGGTGCAGGCCAGAGCAAATTACTTTCTGTGAATGCCCACCTCCTGCTGTAAAACTCTAATTCGATGACTCTGTGACCTACTCAAATAAAAGTAACATGTTTCAATTGATCTGGAATAAACTGACTATTTCTAATGTTAAAAAGTCGACAATGTAAGTAAAACAAAAGGCCAACTTTATCCATTCCTCTGCCCCACTGTAGAATGTTATCAGCCGCTTTGCAACAGCTGGGTGGAATGCGCATGCGCTGCGAATGGCTGCAGCTGGAGCGCGGCCGCCGAGTTACATTTGTAGGCACCAGAGGCCGCGTGCGCCGCGCCATGCCATCTCCGCGGCAGTGACGGTGACAGGCGCGCGGCTGACACCCGGACAATGGGGTGCGCCGGCTCGAGCAGCCCGCCTCTCGTGCTGTATCTGTATCTGGTGGGATTTCTGGTAAGTCATACATGTCGTGCGCCTCCTCCACGGATCCGCACTGCTTCAGGAAATAGCATCGTGGTCGTGCGCCGCTGTGTGTTTGCCTGGGGGCATTCTGCAAACAGGAAGTGAGGACTTAAATACCGAGGTTATAACCCCTCTGTGAAACAGTGCTCAGTCACTGGTCCCAGAGAACGGCATTAACTTCTCTGCAATGCTGTCAAAATGTCTTTGTAATCCTCACGGCCTTCAGCCCCAAACATTAGTATCTTTTCAGATGCTGCCCGATTTTTTTTTAAACACTGAGGGGTCCTATTTCAAGTAAAATCAAGATTGATAAAACAAAAAGGGCGAAATATGCTCCTTGATTCTGAAATAGCCGAAGTATTGTTTACACAGCTGTTCCGGCTGTGATCACATGTCACAATATGTAAAGCCTTTGGTTGGTACAGGAGGAAGTGAATAAAGTAAATAAAACTGGGAAGTCCTGCTGCAGTGGGACACCCCGACCAAACCTTGACATAGTTTTGGTCTGGGTGAGCATTTAGAAACATTTACAAGTAGGATTCCAAGAGTTAAAAATCTGGATATTCTCAATTTGAAGTATTTAGTAAATCTCCACTGGATGGGCAGGGATTTGGGCACCTGCTACCACTGGATTTTCAACACTTCTGGCGCAAGCCTGTCCAGGATTCAGAAATTCCTCTCTCTCTCACATTCCACTTCCATTAACTTTTAAACTGCCTTTACTGGAAATGTTTAAATTATATGTGCATCCATTGTAATCTTCCACATTTGAAAACTATTCTAAGTTTAAGAACTAATGAAGCAACACAAAGTTCCAAACATTTTTTTTACTTGTGCCTTTCTGTGAAATTTTGATCATCCAACAGGCTTGAGAGGCTCCTGTTCCTCTGTTCCTAAGACCAGAGAAATGGCAATACAATTTAAATACTGACAAATATAAAACATGGCAAAAAAATAATGACATATACAATGAAGGAGATAGAATTAGCTTAGAAAGGTACATGGACATAATAGTATACTGGCTTCTTATTTTACATTTACATGCACATTTACATGTACCAACGTTAGCGTCCTCGATCAGGCCAACATCCCCAGCATCGAAGCACTGACCACACTCGACCAATATTAACACAAGCTAGAATAAGAGTACATGGTTTCAACTTTAGACAAAAAAAATTAACGTATTTTAAGATAGAAATTTTCTTACAGAAGGTGACGAATACATGGAATGGCCAACCCAGAGAGGCAGTGGAAGCACAGGATGTTATACATTTCAAGAGAATGCTGGATATATTTTTGGCAGTTTAGGCTATTGAAGAGTATAAACTGCGACTTTGGAGCTTGCCAGATGGATATAAATAATCTTTTCTGATCCTGTACAATCACCTATTCTATACTGGTCGTAATTTTCATTGCCCCATGCACTGGGAGCGGGTGAGTCCTGGAGCTCATGGGCAACCGAGAAGTTTCAGTGCTGCGTTTATCAGTGTTTTTTTTACAAAGCCAGTGTATTTGCATCTGACTTCCTGCTTTCCCAACCAGTTAATGCTAGCGGACGTGATGAAAGAAAAGAAAGACTTGCATTTGTATAGCGCCTTTCACGACCACCGACGTCCCAAAGCACTTTACAGCCAATTTAGTACTTTTTGAAGTGTACTCTCAGTTGTAATGTAGGAAATGCAGCAGTCAATTTGTGCACAGCAAGCTCCCACAACCAGCAATGTGATAACGATCAGATAATCTGTTTTAGTGATGTTGGTTGAGAGATAAATATTGGCCAGGGCACCGGGAATAACACCCCTGCTCTTCGAAATAGTGCCATGGGATCGTTTACCTCCACCTGAGAGAGCAGACTTGGTTTAACGTCTCATCTAAAAGGTGGCACCTCTGACAGTTTCAGCACTCCGTCAGTATGCATTGGGGTATCGGCCTAGATTTTGTGCTCAAGTCTCTGGAGTGGGACGTGAACCCACAACCTTCTACCTCAGAGGCGAGGGTGCCATCAACTGAGCCACAGCTGACACACGTATGGTAACGTCACACATGGGTCTAATTCAGTTGAGGTATTTAAAGGAACACTGCAAAGATGACAATTGAAGGTTTGTGGAGGGATGGCAGAAACATTGCTTGGTGACAAAAAATGGAGGCACAATATACAAAAGCTGGCCCTTGCTTCAGTGATGCCTCACTGGACCTCCTGCTACAAGGTGTTAGAGCCCTCAGGGAGGTTTTATTCCCTGCTGATGGGAGGAAGGAGCCAGCCTCAATGACAAAGAAGACATGGCTGGAGATTTGGCAGAGCTGAGCTGTAGGTGTGTGATGGTATGGTCGTGGATTCAATGCAGGAAGAAATATAATGGCCTCATGAGGTCAGGAAAGGTGAGTTCAGTGCCACATTCAACTACATCCTGATGTGCATGTCACCCCAACCCCCTCACTCTGCCTTCCCATGCCTACTGCTGCAGATCACTTCTCACACCAACCGACCTTGCAGGTACACCCATCCCTCACTGTCCAGTTTCTCACATCCTCACCTGACCATCCACCACTGACACTCACCCTCATCTTAATGCAATGTCATGCCTCTCCCTCATAGTCACCCTCTTAAGATGTTACCCATCCATCCGTTCCACTCATTCCATAACTCTCACTCAAAGGTCTCTTATTTCCCTCCTTGCAGGAGAAAAGAGCACAGAACACCAAAGAGAAGCAGAGAACTGGAGGTGGCCTTCCTGTTATCGCCACACTGACTGCTGCAGAGGAGGAGGCACTGGAACTAAATGGAGTGTTGGCATTAATGGCGATGGGAGATGGCGAGGCAGGTAGTTCCCAGCTACCTTGTGACAGAATTAAATATCACACAGCAACATGGCAAGCAGCAGTCACTCATGTTGGCTTGATATCAGCAGCAAGTGAATTATGATCATGTGCATAATGTTTACTTAAAACATTCTTACCATGATAGTTCTAGTTCAAAACTTTATTCTCCCACAGGCCCATTAAGTGTCCAAGAGGCAGTGGAGCCAGAGGAAGAAGACTCCTCAGAGGAGGTCATTAACGCTGAGGGTGCACTTCACAGGACACTTGCACACCAAGCACCAGCACAGATACACACATGTCGGTGGGACCATCAAGTCGGATAGTAGTGTTGTCACCTGATGTCTCTCAGATCACATGTGAGCAAGAGCAGATCATGCAGACAGGGGCAGCAATGGAGAGTCCTCGTTGGAGGGCGTAGGATGCTCCAAGCTCTGCTCAGATGGACGCAGATGCTGAACTTCGGGGGTCGTCAACAAAGATGATGATTCTGGGGAATAGTAAAAAATGCGTGTGGCTCTGGCAGGATTTCCAGCCACACTGTGCATGCTTGAAGAGCGAATGTAGGAATCCATCTCAAGCATGACTGGCATGATGTCGCAGCCTTAGCTATGATCTCTTCGTCCTTGGAAAGGTTGGCCACCTGCATGGAGCATCAAACACGGCAGTCAAACGAGCGCATGCTTACCCTCACCAACAGCTTGCACATTCTGAATGCCACCTTAACTAGAATGGATCAAAACCTAGACTTGGCTGTTTATCGCCCCATTGATGTGCAGCAAAGTGCTGTCCAGCTCATTTTTAGTAGGGAAGTGCGGGTGGACCATGAGAGTGATGATGATGAAAGGAGACATAGAAGTGGGGACTCTGCTCAAAGCCCTTCCACTTCTCACCCGTGCCTCCCCCCCCGCCTCACTCAGTGCTCAGTGCCCCGCATGCTGTCAAGTGCCCTGATGGCAAAGTCTGCCCCTGCACTGGTGCAGGTAGAGCAGTCCTTGGCAGGGCTCTCACGGGTTCAAACCCAGGGGTTGTCGGCCAAGAGCATCTGAACTGTCAGAGCAGGAAAGTGAGCAGCTTGCCGCTACCTCTGCTGAAACCACAGGGGTTGTACGACATAGAGTGATAGGAAGAGGATGGTGAAAGAATTCTAGTTGCACAAGGGTAGGGTATGCACATGTGTGTGTTAGCCAATGTTACCCGGCCATGTTTTATGTTTAAATTTTGAGGCACATAAAATTATTTCTTTGCGCCACTTTCCCATTTTGCCCATTTTTGCCTGCTGCCTGGCAAGTGGCCTTGTCACTTGTAATGAATGATAAGACATGACTTAACTGTGAGCAATGGGTGTGTGTGAAAGGAATGGTTTGGTCATTGCAGGTCTGCATTATGTTTGGGGCCGGGGGGGGAGGGGGTGCGGCAAAGTGGGTTCACATCTTGGAGCCAGGCAGGTGCACTATATCGTGCCATTATGAGGCCATCCCTGGCAACAATGTGCGCCGCTGCTACTGCCATGTGCACATCTTCCTCCTCCAAAGAGGCTCTGCACCTTGCTCCTCCTGCAGCTCCAATCCTCGCTGTTGTGCTCTGTTGTGCAGAGCGCAGCATACCATGATCATTCTGGAGACCCTGGCTGATGGGTATTGAAGGGCTCCTCCAGATCTGTTCAGGCAACTGAAGTGCATCTTCAGCATCCCGGTTGCTTGCTCTATTACACATCTCGTCGTCATTCACTTTGATAGTAGTGCTCTTTGGCCTCCTCAAGGGTGTCATTAGCCGCGTCTTCAGTGGATACCCCTTGCCAGCAAGTCTGGTCCGAGGTGCAAAGAGCGGAGGGAGGGTGGACTGGCGCAGGATGAATGAATCAATGCAGCTCCCTGGGAATCTGACACACACCTACATGAACTTTTTGTGGTTGAAGGTGAGCTGCACATCGATGGAGTGGAAGCCCCTTACGGTTCACAAATACTCCTGGGTGATGAAGGGGGTTCCTTGATGACCACATATGTGCAGTTGATGATGCCCTGCACCTGTGGGAAGCCAGCCAGCACCGCAAACCCGAGCATCGGCTTATTCTGACTGGCTTCATCATTGACAAAATGTACATAACTGCCTGCCCTGATAAATATGGCATTGGTCACCTGGGTGATGCATTTGTGGGTGGCCAACTGCAAAATCCTACAAATGTCTCCTGCAGATCCCTGGGGCGAAGATGATGAGGCTGGTCCACTTGGCAGCAGGTCTTCTTCCAGCAGGCTACAAAGGTCTGCCATGACCTGACTTGATAGCCTGAGCCTCCTGAGTCATGTCCAGGAAGTTGAACCTCTGCCTAAATACTATTACAAAATACTGCAGATGCTGAAATCTGATTATAAAAACAGAAAATGCTGGAATATACTCAGCAGGTCAGGCAGCATCTATGGAGAGAGAAACCGATTTAACATTTCAAGTCGATGACCCTTCATCAGAACTGGAAGAAGTTAAGAGATGTAACAGGTTTTTATGCAAGTGTAGGGGCAGGGAAAGGGGGGAGGGGAAGAAAGAACAAAATGGAAGCCGGAAGAGATTAAGAGACAAAAGGAATGATGGTGCAAGGCAAAAGGAGATGGTAATGGGACAAGTGAAGAAAAAAAAGATGAGTCTAAATAGGATGTAAATGGTAGAATCATCAACAGCTGCCGCAGGAAAGAGAAAAAAACAGAAAAAAAGAAAAAAAATAGGGGCAGAGGTTATGGTTTGAAATTGTTGAACTTGATGTTGAGTCCAGAAGGCTGCAAAATGCCTAAATGAAAGATGAGGTGCTGTTCCTCGAGCTTGCATTGAGCTCTGCTTATATACCCTGTGTTGGGATATCACCTCCTGCGAGGTGCACTCCTATGCTCATCTCCTCCTGTGGAGTGGCTGGTTGGAGAGGAGAATGCTGCTGCTGCTGGTGGTGTTGCTGTTGGGGTTCAGCTTGGTCCTCATCTGAGGTCCAAGGTATAACAGGATAAGCGGCACCCATGCTGAACTGATGTGTGACAGATGTAAAGTACATATCAGATGCACAATCCTCCAATATAAGAATATAAGAACATCAAAAATAGGAACAGGAATAGGCCGTACAGCCCCTCGAGCCTGCTCAGCCATTCAATAAGATCATGGCTGATCTGATTATGGACTCAGCTCTACTTCCGCGCCCGCTCTCCATAACCCCTTATCGTTTAAGAAACTATATTTCTGTCTTAAATTTATTCAATGTCCCAGCTTCCAAAGCTCTCTCAAGCAACAAATTCCACAGATTTACAACCCTCTGAGAGAAGAAACTTCTCCTCATCTCTGTTTTAAATGGGCAGCCCCTTATTCTAAGATCATGCCCTCTAGTTCTAGTCTCCCCCATCAGTGGAAACATCCTCTCTGCATCCACCTTGTCAAGCCCCCTCATAATCTTATACGTTTCGATAAGATCACTTCTCATTCTTCTGAATTCCAATGAGTAGAGGCCCAACCTCCTCAACCTTTTCTCATAAGTCACCCCCTCATCCCTGGAATCAACTTAGTGAACCTTCCCTGAACTGCCTCCAAAGCAAGTATATCCTTTTGTAAATATGGAAACCAAAACTGCACGCAGTATTCCAGGTGTGGCCTCACCAAAACCTTATATAGCTGTAGCAAGACTGCCGTGCTTTTATACTCCATCCCCTTTGCAATAAAGGCCAAGATACCATTGGCCTTCCTGATCACTTGCTGTACCTGCATACTATCCTTTTTGTGTTTCATGCACAAGTACCCCCAGGTCCCACTGTACTGCGGCACTTTGCAATCTTTCTCCATTTAAATAATAACTTGCTCTTTGATTTTTTTCTGCCAAAGTGCATGGCCTCACACTTTCCGACATTATACTCCATCTGCCAAATTTTTGCCCACTCACTTAGCCTGTCTATGTCCTTTTGCAGATTTTTTGTGTCCTCCTCACACATTGCTTTTCCTCTCATCTTTGTATCGTCAGCCAACTTGGCTACATTACACTCAGTCCCTTCTTCCAAGTCGTTAATATAGATTGTAAATAGTTGGGATCCCAGCACTGATCCCTGCGGCACCCCACTGGTTGCCAACCAGAGAATGAACCATTTATCCCCACTCTCTGTTTTCTGTTAGTTAGCCAATCCTCTATCCATGCTAATATAGTACCCCCAACCCCATGAATGTTTATCTTGTGCAGTAACCTTTTATATGACACCTTGTCAAATGCCTTCTGGAAGTCCAAATACACCACATCCACTGGTTCCCCTTTATCCACCCTGTTCGCTACATCCTCAAAGAATTCCAGCAAATTTGTCAAACATGACTTCCCCTTCATAAATCCATGCTGACTCTGCCTGACCAAATTTTGCTTTTCCAAATGTCCTGCTACTGCTTCTTTAATAATTGACTCCAACATTTTCCTAACCACAGATGTTAGGCTAACTGGTCTATAGTTTCCTGCTTTTTGTCTGCCTTCTTTTTTGAATAGAGATGTTACATTTGCAGTTTTCCAATCTGCTGGGACCTCCCCAGATCCAGGGAATTTTGGTAAATTGCAACCAATGCATCCACAATCCCTGCCGCTATTTCTCTTAAGACCCTAGGATGCAAGCCATCAGGTCCAGGGGATTTATCTGCATTTAGCCCCATTGTCTTACTGAGTACCACCTCCTTAGTGATTGTGATTGTGTTAAGTTCCTCCCCGCCCCGTAAAGCCCTTTGACTATCCACTGTCAATATAGTGAGAGTGACCTCTAAAATTGTACAAATCACCTGCAAAGTATTGAAAGCAAACTGAGAACAAGTGCAGTGAGCAAAAGCTTTTCACTTGGGCAAGGATGCAGGTGTGTGGTCTCAGTATTTGTGCGATTTTTTTTTTTTTGCTTGTCATTTGTTCAGCTCCCTCAATTCACGCTCTGCTCTTGCTTTGCTTTCATTGGCGAGGTCCAGGAAGCTTAGAAATCCCATGCACACACAGTTAAACTTGAAAACCCATGTAGCCTCTTAACTAGCTCTTAATAGCTTTAAATTGCTTTAGCCCGCCTCTCCTGAGGAGGTTTCTCGCTCGCAGTTATATAAGTATGTCTGGTGATGTGTCATTGATTACCATAGACTCCTGGCGCTTGCTTGACTGACTTATGGAAGCAAATTTCCCTGAGTTTTCCTGAAATTGGGCATATGTTTCCCTCCATTTTTCTGTAAAGAGCGAGCATTAAAGAAAGAAAATGCATTTATATAGCACCTCCATCCTCAGCACTTCTGTGCTTCATAGCCAATAAAGTACTTTATGATCCGTAGTCACTGTTGTAATGTAGGCACATTGTACAGAGCAAGGTCCCACAAAAAGTAATGATATAAATGAACAATTCATCTGTTTTCGGTAATGCTGATTGAGGGATCATTGTTGGCTAGGACATGAGGAAAACTCTCCTCTCTTCTTTGAATAGTGTCATTGAATCTTTTACGTCCACCCGGGAGGACAGGCGGAGCCTTGGTTTAATTTCTTTGAAGGATTAGTTCAGTGCTTGCAGTGGGACCCATTCCACCGCCACCCACCCCCTCTCCACCGCCACCCACCCCCTCCCCCAACCCATCAGTGCACTGCGCCAGGTGGCACGACTTACATTTTTCTTCCACCAAACTCCTGGGCCACTGAAGCCTGCTCCGCTTTGTGCGTTTTTCATGTTTTCCTTTCTAACTAGCTATCCACCTTTAGCTACTCACACCATCTCTGTGTCTTATATATATTTTTTATTTCATTCCTTTCTTTCAATATGACTCCTTTTGCCTAATATGAATATCTTTTGTCATTTAACTATCACCTCAGCATTTTGCACGTCATTCTAGTTCCTTTCCTACGTGTGTGGTCTTTATTTCTCTCCCATTCCCCTTTCCATTGTTCTGCTCCGTTTTTAATGTTAATCTGCGATATCTTCCAGTTCTGAGGAACAATCTAAAAGTAAAAAAGAACTTTCATTTATGTTATGCCTTGTTAAGAATGTATTTTTGTTTTAGTATATCAACAAAAGCTGCAGACCTGCAGCTGTATGGTTAGAATGAATTCAACATGCAGTCCAATACTTGAAAGATGTGGTTGCGGAAGAACAGTTTGAGTTCAACTGTCTCTCTCTTTTTCTCCTTCCAACTTCTATCTCCTTCCGATTTCTTCCTCTCACTCCATTTATACTGTTTCTAGCTGCGCTAAACCTATAGTCCTCAGCATCCATCCTTCTCACAGTCTCGACCTCTATTCTGATGTCTTATTTTCTCGATATTGGGAGAAAATATTGGTGTTTAGAGGTAAGAACATAAGAAATAGGAGCAGGAGTAGGCAATTTGGCCCCACGAGCCTGCTCCGCCATTCAATAAGATCAAGGCTGATCTGATCTTGGCCTCAACTCCACTTCCCTGCCCACTCCCCATAATCCTCCACTCTCTTATTGTTCAAAAATCTGCCTAGCTCTATCTTAAATATATTCAATGACCCAGCCTCAACAGCTCTCTGGGGCAGAGAATTCCACAGATTCATGACCCTCAGAGAAGAAATTCCTCCTCATCTCTGTTTTAAATGTGTGACCCCTTATTCTGAGACTATGCCCCCCTAGTTCTAGATTCCTCTATGAGGAGAAACATCCTCTCTGCATCTACCCTGTCGAGCACCCTCAGAATCATATACGTTTCAATAAGATCACTTCTCATTCTCCTAAACTCCAATGAGTATAGGCCTAACCTGCTCCACCTTTCTTCATAAGACAACCCCTTCATCTCCGGAATCAACCTTGTGAACCTTCTCTGAACTGCCTCCAATGCAAGTGTATCCCTCCTTAAATAAGGAGACCAAAACTGTACACAGTACTTCAGGTGTGGTCTCACCAATGCCCTGTACAGTTGTAGCAAGACTTCCCTACTTTTATACTCATCCCCCTTGCAATAAAGGCCAACATTCCATGTACCTGCATGCTAACTTTTTGAGTTTCATGAACAAGGACCCCCAGATTCCTCTGAACCACAGCATTTTGTAGTCTCTCTCCATTTATATAATAATTAGCCTTTTTGTTGTTCCTACCAAAGTAGATAACCTCACATGTTCCCACATTATATACCATCTGCCAATTTTTTGCCTATTCACTTAACCTATCGATTTCCCTTTGCAGATTTTTGTGTCCTCGTCACAATTTGCTTTCCCACCTATCTTTTTGTATCATCAGCAAATTTGGCTACATTACACTCAGTCCCTTCATCCAAGTCATTAATATAGATTGTAAATAGCTGAGGCCCCAGCACTGATCCCTGTGGCACCCCACTATTTACAGTTTGGCAACCAGAAAATGACCCATTTATTCCGACTCTCTGTTTTCTATTTGTTAACAAGGCACGAACTGATAAAAGTCTCCAGTTTGGAGTGCTAAGGTGAAAATAAATGTAATTGTATGCCAGAATGCCATATAGAATGCTGTGGTTAATCTTTATATAGGCATATAAGCCTGATCATTTACAGGGCGGTGGGGAGTGAGCGGGGGCTGGGGGAAACCCATAAATGCCGGGAACATGTAGGATCTTCCAAATTTAACAGGGTTGATGGTGCGGTGGGAGACAGATCAACAATCGGGAGGGAGGGGTAACTCGGAGACATCGTGGGGTTGGTGAGAATGGCGGGGGGGGCGGGGTCAGACCGGCAATCGGGATTAAGGGGAGGAAAGGGAGAGAACCTGGTTTGGAGGTTGTGGGGTGTTGACTGATCACAGCAGAAGAGTTGCTTGAGGGGTTGGGAGAAGCACTCCTACTCCTCCTGGCTTACAGTAGTGTTCTAAAAAGCACTCACCTGCTTGGTCCAGCTACTTCTGCTTCCCTTTAGCTGCTGATCCCCAAACCCAGGGAAATCTGGCCAACCAGTGATAAATTCAAATAGCTGCCAAAATCTGAGGAACATATTATAATCATGGACCCACCTCTCTAGAGCGAGTTACTTGGATGCCCCTACATCCGCTGCGGTTAAAACATAAGTAGGCAGGTTCGCGGTGAGTTTTGGCAGCATTTCACATATTTGCCGATTTAACCTCCGCCTATCGTGGGAGGTTCAATATTTACCCCCCGCCCCCCATACTGTTAGTTGCTTTTAAAATCATTCAATTCTAGGCTTTTTAATTACTTAACTAATCTAAAATGAAATATAAGAATATAACTCATTCTTTTGTGTACAATGTATTCCCTTACTATTTCTCAACGTAATCTCTAACAGCCTTTCACGACCTCAGGATGTCCCAAAGTGCTTCACAGGCAGTTAAGTAATTTTTGAAGTGTAGTCACTGATGTAATGTTGGGAAATGTAGGCAAATGCAGCAGATAATTTGCATACAGCAAGTTTCCACAACCAGCAATGAAATAATTGGTGAGATTATCAATTTTAGCGATGTTGGTTGAGGGATAAATATTGGTCTGGACATTGGGAGAACTTCCTGCTTTTCTTCGAATAGGGGGATTTTTTATATCCACTTGGGAAGGCAGATGGGGCCTCGGTTTAACATCCAATCTGAAACACGACACCTCTGGCAGTGCAGCACTTCCTCAGTACTGCGCTGAAGTGTCAGCCTAGATTATGCGCTCAAGCTTGTGGCTCAGATGGAGCACTACCACTGCTTAGGCTGACAACCGAAATAGCAACTTTATTCTCTCCACAGATGCTCCTGACCTGCTGAGTGTTTTCTGTTTTGTTTCAGATTTCCAGCATCTGCAGTATTTTACTTTTTGTTCAACCGTTACTTGTTGTTAACGTTTAATTTCTTACATTCCGGTTGGCATTTAATGAATCCATTAGCATTACTCAAAGTGACTGGCGCGAGTATTCTACCACATTCCCATTAATGGCTCGCTATCAGTTTGGGATCAGCAGAGTTCACACAGTCTACTTTGCAATTCCAACTGCATAGGTTTGTAGCAAGAATCTGGTGGCATCAAGTAACCACAGCGGCATTTGCTGTTAACTGTACACACAGCTTATTTTACATTGGTATTTAAACTATGGAAGCCTATGTAAATGACTTGTCACATATCCAATCTGAGTAACCTGTCTCAACTACATCTGAGTTCACATATATAATATATGCCTTGATTTTAACATGAGTTAGTTACATAATGCAAGATAACAAGTACACTAAAGTAATAGTGCATTATACTCTATTACTCACTAACTTGAAAACTAGTGTGTTTGTGCGGTGTGATTCACACATTGATATTGTTCTTTATTTTGGTATATTGCTTGTGTTAATTTATGAGGTTGCTACATATCTGTTCATACGTTGTTCACTAATGAAATTTCAAATACTGGGGGCAGAAGTTAAAATAATTTAGGAAGTTAGAAGTTAGGAGGGAAGTCAGCAAAACTTTTCCATCCAAAGGCTAAAAACGTTATATGTTGCCAAGGAACATGGTTGGACACTATAGCGCCGATATTAACTTTGAGCCGCATTGGGAGCGGGGATTCCAATATCATGTGGGAAACCCAGAAGCAATTTCAGCATGTCTGTCTGTGGCATTTTAAAGCAGGCACCTTATTATAATTTTACTTCTGGATTTGTTGTCGATAGCGCGGCAGTGGCGTGTTGCAGCCTTGCACGACGTGATCTCAGCTCCAGTATTTAAGGGACAATCCAACGATGGAATTTGGAGGAGTTGGGAGGTTGGGCACAGAGACAGCAATTGCAGAATATGGACTCGGGACGCTCAAAGGCAGCGCCCTGCTTTAATGACTCCTCCCTTGATGTAGTGCTGGGGGCAGTGAGGAGCTGGAGAGAGATACTCTTCCTCAGCAAAGGGAGGAAGGCACCTGCTGCTTCTACAAAGAAGGTGTAGCTGGAGGTGGCCCAGGAGGTCAGCAGTAGGAGCATTGTGCCATGCTCTTGACTTCAGTGCAGGAATCGTTTTAATAACCTAACCAGATCAGGAAAGGTGAGTACAGTTGCACATTCACCTACATCCTGTTGTGCACATCACTCGCCCCTCACTCTGCCTCGTCAAGCCTACTCTGTCACATCACACCTCACATCCACTTACCTAGCAAGTGCGCCCATGCTTCTCTTTCTATGCACTTCCTCACATCCCCATCTAACCATCCACCATGCCACTCAACTTCATCCTTAAGCAATTTGATGCCTCTCCCTGATAGTCACCCTCATCAAATGCACTGCACCCATCGGGTGAACACCTGCCATTACAGTCCCTCATAGGTCTATTCTATCCCCTGTTGGAGGAGAAGAGAGCACAAAACACTAGGCAGAGGGAGAGAACCAGAGGTGGTCCTTCATTGGTCTCCCAGCTGATGACTGCAAAGGAAGAAGTAGTAAGATTAGTGGCATCTCCGCATCCCTGGCTATCGGAGATGGGGACCTCCCAGCTACCCGGTGACACACAGAAATATCATCAATCCAAGTCATACAACACTTAGTCATGTTGACTTGATTTCTGCAGCGAGTGAAATCTGATCATCTTCATAATGCTACGTTGAAACATTCTTAACTTGCCAGTACTAATTCATATCTTTTATCTCCACCAGGGCCTTCGCGCGTAGTAGCAGTCGGTAGACCTCATGGCGATGGATCTTCAAAGGAGCACATTCCCTGTGAGGGTGCAGCCACAGGACTTACGCTTACCATGCACCAACGCAGATATTCACACTTCAGTGGGTCCAGTTAGACAGATAGTTGGGTTTTCATCTGGTGATTCACACTTCACAAGTGACATGAGGAGACAGTGGTGGCAGGGACAGCTGTGGAGGGTTTGCGTCGGGGGACACAGCCCTCTCCAAGCTCTGCTCAGCTGGGCACCGATGCTGTACCACAGAGGGCCGTAGATGAAAAGGATAATCACTGAAGGGCAGCAGAAAATCTGCGTCTTCTAAGCACACTGACCACGATTGCAGAGAGAATGGAGGAGTCCACCTCAAGCATACGTGAATTGATGTCATTGGTATTGCAAGTATAACTTCTTCCATGGACAGAGTGGCCAACTCAATGGAACATCAGTCGCGGCACTCAAATGAGTAGATGCAGACCATGACTGTGCCGACTCTGGATGCCAACATATTTGGCGCCTTAAATCGAATGACTGACATCTAAGCCTTGGCCTTACAGCTGATCAGTACCAAACTGCTCTCCACCACAGTAAGAGTAAAGTGCGCTGGCCCAGGAGTGGGATGATGGTGATGGAGGACTCCACTCAAAGCGCTCCCACATCTCGCTCATTGCCCCCCTCAGTCAGTACCCGACATTCTGCCTCCACTCTTGATGGCCGAGTCTTCCCCTGTACAGGTGCAGGTGGAGCAGTCTTTGGCGCGGCCCTCACGGGCTCCAAAACCCAAAGGATATTGGCCAAGAGCATCTCAGCAGTCAGAGCAGGGATCTCAGCAGCCTGCCTCTACCTCTGCGGAAGGGTTGCCCCATGTAGCAGTGATAGGAAAAGGAAGTGTAAAACTTTGTGGTTGCATATGGATGTTTGAGAAAATGTTTTGTTGTGTTTCTGTTCTTTAGTCGAACTTTAGTCAATGGGTTGGGGGGCGGAAAAGAGAGTAGCCGTTGGCTGTGGTTGTTACATGGGTCCAGTAGTGGCAACTAACTGAACTGTACATCTAGATGGGAATACCTGGCATCCTGGGCGGCAATGTGAGCGGTTCGTGCTGCACTGGGGTTGTCATCCTCTTCCTCTTCCTCCTTCTTTCTCCTCTTCCTTCTCCTTGGATTCGTCCATGGACGATGTGTGCTTGGTGTCTTGTTCCTCCTGCAGCTCCAATCCTCACTATAATGCAATGTTGTTTAGAGCGTAGTTCACCACGACCATTTTGGAGATCCTCGCCATTGAGTACTGAAGGACACCTCCAGATCTGTCCAAGCACCTGAAGTGCATCTTGAGTGCTCCGATCGTTTGCTCAGTGATACATCTAGTTGTCACATGGCTTTCGTTCTACCGTCCTGAGCTTCATTGGTTGGGTTTCTCATGGTGTCATCAGCCAAATTTGAAAGGGGTATCCCTTGTCTCCAAGCAACTACCACGTAAGTCTGCTTGCAGGTCCAAAGATTTCAGGGAGTTTGAACTGCCGCAAGATAAAGTCATGGCAACTCCCCGGGAATCTGACGCTCACCTGCATAAAACTTTTCCTGTGGTTGCACACCAGCTGCATATTCAGCCCTTGTAGTTGATGAATACTTCTGATTGATCTGGGATTGCGCAGATTGCCACTATGTGCTTTGGATGACGCCCTGTACCTGTGGAGAGCCAGCCAGAGACGCAAACCCAAGTGCCCGCTTATTCTGACTGGCGCCATCACAGGTGAAATTGACATAATTGCTGGCCCTGGCAAATATCCCATCAGTGACTTGCCTGATTTGTGTGCAGCCGACTGGGAGATCCTGGATACGTCTCGGGCAACGCCCTGGAATGAGCCGGAGGCAAAAATGTTGAAGGCGGTGGTCTTTTTCGCAGCTACTGGTAATGCGTGGCCAACTGGTCCACTAGGGAGCAGGTCTTGTTCTAGGAGGCTTTAGATGTTTGCTGCCACCACCTGAGACACGATAACCTGAGCTTCCTGAAGCACTGCTCTTCCGAGAGGTCTAGGAAGCTGAATATCTGCTTGTACATCCTGTTAAGTGGGTAGTGCCTCCTGTGAGCTCGATCCCTCTGCTGCCTGCCCCCTTCCCCCCCCTCCCCCCCCCCCCCCCCCAGCTGCTCCCCCTTCCTAATGCCCCTCTCTCTGTTGCTTCCCTTTCTCACCACTTGCAGGTCTCTCCACAGAAGGTTATTGCTTGCTCCTCGTCTTGGGTCCAATCTAATGCAGCCAAGGTGCCACCCATCCTGATCTAAGTCTTGAAACCTTTTTGGTGTAGAAAATAACCTCTTGTACAAGTATTCTGAATAAACCCTTTCTCAGTGGTAGGTAAGAAAGAAGCGGTGAGCACAAATATTGCAATATTTGCCTGACTTTTAATGAGCCCCTTTTTAATTGCCGTTCTTTTCTCACCTTGATTTCAATGGCAAGTTTCAGGAAACCCGTGGATGCAGCTTTAAATTCGAATGTAGGTTGAAATATCGCTACAATGGAGCGATTAACATATTTAAATTGGTGGCCCGCCTCTGCGCTAGGGGTGACGCACAACCGGCCGAGTTAAACCCAGAAATTGGCCACTTTAAACCCCCACGCGCACCTAAACTCACGTGCTGCTCCATGTTAAAATTCACCCTTATAAGTGGGTTCAAGGAGAATCAGATGCATTTCAGGTGAGAAAGAAAGGATTAGGATTGAGGAATAGGATTCGCAGGTAGATTTGAGCTATTTAAAAATGATCAGGTTTTCTTGGCCTAATTGTCTTTTCCTGTTCCTAAAAGTTCTGATCTTATGAGGTTGGATATGGAGCAATGCATTACATAAGAAGCCCCATGCGATTCCTACACAGATTTGTTTGCTTCAGTTAAGTGCTTTTCAGTGTTTTTTGACTGAAGTAAAATTTTCATGGATCGGGTTGGAAGCAGTTCCTGTCCCCCTTCGTGCATCTCCTGATAGCTGGTTGAAGTGATATTGAAGCTTCATTCTATACAATCGCTGTTGAAAGTGCCTATGTTTGTATTTATCAAGATACTTTTTATTTTTATTTATTTTGTGTTTCCTAGGACTTATTTGCTGTGAGTATGGTAGTGCCTTTATTAAGTCGACACATCAAGCATCTCGGAGGAAGTTCAACAGTGGCAGGACTAGTAGGTCAGTATGTTAACACACCATTTATGTAAAGTGCTCAATGAATAATTATTAACTTGAACTGCCTTTTATTGTTAAATATTTACTTTATAAAATATTTTTGAGGCAAGTTTGTTTTTTAAAAAAAAGATAAGCAATGAACATCTCTGCTGGCTCAGTTGATAATATCCTGTGGTGCTGAGCAACATGGAGCAGTGAGGTTCCAGATCTGATGCCTGTTCTTGCTGCATTAACTGATATTAGCCCTGGTACTGGGGAAGAGGACATTGCAATACCTCAGCACACCAAGTAAAAGAGTACTAAAATTGGCCATGGTTTCTTCTCCTATTCAGCAACTTTGTATGTAGAAGTGGATTACTTTCCAGAACAGCACTGAGCTCAGTTTTGACGCTCCTCATGGTGAAATGACTTGCTGACACTCACTTTCCAGGCTCAAGTATAAACTTGAGTGAGTTGCAAGAGAACTGTGGTCAGCCATGGAGCTATGCAGTAGCATGACACCATCAAAAAATGAGGTATGAAGGGAAAATAGGGAGATAAATAAAATCAAACATTTATCTTTACTGGCTTTGACATCTCTTTTATTCACTGTAACTATTTTGAGTACTTTGCTTGTATGTTTAAATGTTTGGGGAGAGGGTAGATTTACAGATTTGTAACTTGATTACTGCCCTCTATTCAGATGGTCGTAATAAGTCTAAGTCCAGGTAGTCTTTTTTGAGTGAGTGCCATTATAGTGCTCTTGAGTATTCCATGGAAATCGAGGTGGGTCAGCTATAATTGGCATCTGCTACCAACTTTGCGATTTTAGTTCTGCCGCAATAATGAGATAAGAGCAACTTTAAGCTGTCAAATTTTAATCTTTATCTCTTGGTGGGGGGAGGGAGGGGAAGGTGGGGAATTGTCCATAAGCTGCTGAGATTCTTGGCCTCTGAGGTACGACTCCAATTTTTTGATATTTTTCTTTATTATTCCTAACATGCTTCTAGTTCACACTTTACTACTGGACCAGATGCCCCACTATCGATATTATACTGGTGGGACTATTTTTTTTTTCAGATTTTAAATATAAAATTTGGCTCAACTTCTTTTCTAGGAGACATTGGGACTGTGAAGAAAATTCCTCCTCCTTTTGGACTTGCTTTTCTGGACACATTTGTAACTTACTTGTTAGTCATTGATGGATGTCCAACTGGAGGACTAGAGTTTGCCATAGAATATTAGGTACTAGTTTCTGCCATCTTTTCTAACTCGAGAAGCATCTGCCTTTTTTTTCCCAGAAGATTTTTTTTAGTCAGTTTAGCTTGCTTACATGTAAGGTAATATATAATCATGGGTTTGGTTACTTTTAAGGTACTACTGAATACTATAATTTTGGGACAGAAGAAGTAGGGGTGAATTTTAACCCCCAAGAGCAGGTGGGTTGGGAGCAAGTGGGTAGATAAAATAATAGATTTTTGGATCGCGACTGCAACCTGGCTTCAATGCTCCCACTTCTGGGTTTAACGGAGGCACGTTTGGATGCCTGCGAGTAATCTACTCGCTACAGTTGGGACCTTAATTAGTGCAGGTGGGTGGGTATTTATTGCAGCAATTAACATCCTCCCAACTTCCCTTACCCCCCCTCCCCCACTCACTCCCCATTTTTGACTCGCCTCCACTCCGCTCCTTGGCTGCCTTCCAGAACAACAGACAACCAGCCAGCCTCTTAATCTGGCTGGCTGTGCCCCGGAAACCAATTTGAAAAATGTAAATCGGGTCCTGCTGTTAAATTCAGCAGGTTCTCCGGGAAACCTGTACTTCTAGGTCACCCTGCTGCTAAATCTACCCCAGCTCCCTTCCCACCTCGCAGTTATCAGGATTATAGACTTTATACAAATAATAGCATATTGCATTAAAACTGAGTGGATGCATCTTTATTTCAGGTTCTGTGTATGGACTGCTGCAACTATTTTCCAGTACAGTAATTGTAAGTATCACATCTCAGTGGTATTGTAATAGGTGTTAAAATTGCGATTAGCATTTTAGAAAATGTAACTGATCTTGTCATTTTCAATTCCTCAGCCAAGTGAAACTTTCCATCTGAAGTAGACTTCATTATTCAGCGAGGCAAATGTACTTTTTTTGGCTATAACCCCTTCCCTTCTGCTGTAGGCTGTGACAGGTGTCGATAGCCCTTCAGTACCTCACCAAATGGCCATTATTCATGTGGCTCAGCAACCTATTGAACAATCACGACGCAGTTCGACCATGGCCTTATCTAGGCATGCAGAGATGACTGACTAGTGATCAGAAGTAAAACCTTGGCTGAATGTTTGCTTTTACCTTCCTTAACCCGTAGGCACTGAAGCCTATAGTAGCAGGTTCAGTGCTTCCCTGGCTGATGCGAGATAACTCGGCACAGACCAGGGATTGAACCTCGGACATTCTTGATCAGTATTGCTCAGTACCATACCACACAGCGCACTTACACACTGAGCTCTTGCAGAACCTCTACTTGAAACTATTAAGTGGTATTCTGGTTAGCATCGTCTCTCTTTATTTTGAATGTTTTCATTCACAACATTGCTCAAAGCATCTTACAGCATTGTTAGAATAAAAGTTTAAATAGACAAGGGCTATGTTATTGATGTTGATTGACTATGGTTACAGGTTTGAGTTTGATAAGACCTGAAAGGGATGTGGCGTTGAAGCAGGAGGTACCATGTTAAAAATTCCTTTTAAAAAGTAGCTAAGTAAATACTTGGGTAGGAGTGGGATTGAAACATGATATGAAGTGGTAAATTTTCATGGAAGATCTCCCAATCTCCCACCATAATCAGGAGAACGTTTGTGGAAATTCCAATTGAAAGTTGATTTAGTTCTTATTCCGGATGACTAATGTAAGTAAGCTCCTGGCATTTGCACTGCTATATCCTGGCAACAAACTCATAGACCCAGTTTTTCATTGGCTTCCAAGTCGGTTGCCTGGATAAGGGATCTAGGTTTAACAATGTAAATGCTGGGAGCTGACTTGCGCAGGCTGGTCTCCTGGGTTCTCGACTAAAACAGTGCCACTACAAAAGCAGTTACAGATATTAATGACTCCACAGTACACAAGATTCATTTGCTGCTCGGACCACAAACATGGCCACTGTGTAAAGCAACAGCCTAGATTAAATAATTTAGGTAAAATTAGATAAATATTCTAGAGCTTTAATAAATTACTTCGGAGAAATGTTGCAGATTTTTCTTGGCTGAGACCATGACCAGGCAAAGTGTAGAATGATGGCCTGATGGCATTTTCTTCATTATATGCTTTCTTGTGTAGTTCTGGTCACACAATCAATAATATCGATCGATTTCATTTCAATCGGGGATGTCCAAACTATGACCTATAAACTATTTTCCGCCTTTGAGCCCTGGCAATCCGGCCCACAAGGCAATTCTATTTCCGTATTTCTCACTAGCCAGTTCATCCTGTTTGAATTTCATGAGCCAGGACGGATGTTAGTGCTGTTACCTCATTGGTGGATGAATCCTAAATCAGATCAGAAAAATCTATTGTTATAACTGGCTTTAGATATTTGCAAATAAATGGTCCCATTAATACAAGCTTTATATAAGACCCATGAGGTTTCATGGCATGCACTGAAGCCCCTGCTGTAATCAATTGCTTCACTTGCTCTTTGAAAATGACATTATTGTTTATTATGGTGTGTTTTTCATTGAGAGTATATGAGAACACTTGTGGTTTAGACTGTTTACATCTAAGAATAACAGCTTTTCAGCCATATGTATAACCTCCATCTCAATTCATCATGCTCTCTCTCCTCTGAGTTCACCACCCTCCTATCCTCCCTTAATTCCTCCCTCCATGTGAACTCCCCAACCCATATTCACGGCTACCCCTGACCTTGCCATCTTTTGTAGCCTCGCTATTCCTACCGTGTCAATTACAGATGAGGCTATCTCTGACCATTTCATTGTATCGCTCTCTACCCATATTCCCCTTCCCCCACCCAACCCTACTTCCTTCTGCATCCACCCCTGGAAAAAACTCTCTCCAAACTCTCTTACAACTGCACTTATCAACTCCAAACTGTCCAGCCTTTGGCCTCCACTCACCATGACATTCCTGTAGCCACCGATCTGCTCAACCAAACCCTCACCACCACCTTTGATGCCCTAGTCCCTATTAAAACCATTACTCTCTCTCACCCTGGCTGTTCTCCCTGGTACGACCCTCATCTTCGTTCCCTCAAGTCCAAGGGGTGCAGACTTGAATGAATGTGGCGGACAACTGGTTTAGCCATTCACCGCCAGATCTGGCTGGACCACATAAAGCATTATCGGGTCCTACTCTTGTCTGCCAAAACTGCTAACTATTCCAGGATCATTCCGGAATGCAAAGGTAACCCCCGGCTACTATTCTCTACTGCTAACCATCTTCTTAAACTCCTCTTCTCTGTCTCCATCACACTCACCTCCAACAACAAGTGCGAGGAGCTCATGGACTTCTTTGTTTCAAAGGTTAAGACCATCCGATCAGCTGCCTCTGCCACTTCCCTTCCTTCCCCGAGCACAAACTTCCTCTGAGTTCCCCCCCTGTCCGAGCCCTGAACTCTCATCTCTCACCAGTTTCTCTCCAATCTCCCCTCTTGACCTCTCCACGCTCAACTTGTCCATAAGACCCACTTCTTGCTCCCTTGACCCTATTCCCACTAAACTGCTGACCACCCAGCTTCCTTTTTTGGCTCCCATGTTAGCTGACATTGTTAATGGTTCTCTCTCCTCAGGTACTGCCCCCCTCTCCTTCAAATCTGCTGTCATCACCACTCCTCAAAAAAAACAACCCCACTGTGCTTGCAAGCTACTGCCCCATCTCCAACCTCCCTTTCCTCTCCAAAGTCCTTGAATGTGTTGTTGCCTCCCAAATCCATGCCATCTTTCCCAGAACTCCATGTTTGAATCCCTTCAATCTGGTTTCTGCCCCTGCCACAGTACCGAAACGGCTCTCATCAGAGTGACAAATTACATCCTTTGTGACTGTGACAAAGGTAAATTATTCCTCCTTGTCCTGTCTGCAGCCTTTGACATGGTTGACCACTCCATTCTCCTCCAACATGCCTCTACCACTGTCCAGCTGGGTGAGACAGCACTCGTCTGGTTCCATTCTTATCTATCTAATTGTAGCCAGAAAATCACCTGCAATGGTGTCTCTTCCCACTCCCACATCACCAACTCTGGTGTCCTCCAAAGGATCTATCCTTGGCCCCCTCCTATTTCTCATTTATATATTGCCTCTTGGCGACATCGTCCGAAAACACAGCGTCAGTTTCCACATGAACGCTAATGACACCCAGCTCCACAGTATTTTAAAAAAGAGGCAGACAGAAAGTAGGAAACTATAGATCAGTTAGCCTAACATCTATCATTGGGAAAATGTTGGAGTCCATTATTAAGGAAGCAGTAGCAGGACATTTGGAAAAACATAATACAGTCAAGCAGAGTCGGTATGGTTTTATGAAAGGGAAATCATGTTTGACAAATTTGTTGGAGTTCTTTTGAGGATGTAACGAGCAGGGTGGATAAGGGGGGGACCAGTGAATGTGGTGTATTCAGATTCCAGAAGGCGTACGATAAGGAGCCTCATAAAAGGCTACTGCACAAGATAAAAGCTCACGGGGTTGGGGTAATATATTAACATGGATAGTGGATTGGTTACCCAACAGAAAACGGAGAGTCGGGATAAATAGATCATGTTCCGGTTGGCAAATGTTAACTAGTAGGATGCCACAAGGATCGGTGCTGGGGCCTCAACTATTTACAATCTGTATTAATGACTTGGATGAAGGGACCAAGTGTAATGTAGCCAAGTTTGATGATGATACAAAGATGGGTGGGAAAGCAAGTTGTGAGGAGGACGCAAAAAATCTGCAAAGGGATATAGACAGGCTAAGTGAATGGGCAAACATTTGGCAGATGGAGTATACTGTCGCAAAATGTGAGGTTATCCAATTTGGCAGGAACAATAAAAAAGCAAATTATTATCTAAATGGAGAGAAATTATAAAATGCTGCAGTTCAGAGGGACCTGGGGGTCCTTGTGCATGAAACACAAAAAGTTAGTATGCAGATACAGCAAGTAATCAGGAAGGCAAATGGAATGTTGGCCTTTATTGCAAGGGGGATAGAGTATAAAAACAGGGAAGTCCTGCTACAACTGTACAGGGTATTGGTGAGGCCACACCTGGAGTACTGTATACAGTTTTGGTCACCTTATTTAAGGAGGGATATACTTGCATTGGAGGCTGTTCAGAGAAGGTTCACTCGGTTGATTCTGAGATTAAGAGGTTGACTTATGAAGAAAAGTTGAGCAGGTTGGGCCTATACTCATTGGAGTTTAGAAGAAACAGAGGTGATCTTATTGAAACATGTAAGATACTGAAGAGGCTCGACAGGGTAGATGCAGAGAAGATGTTTCCTCTCGTGGGGGAATCTAGAACTAGGGGGCATAGTTTAAGAATAATGGGTCGCTCATTTAGAACTGAGAATAGGAGGAATTTCTTCTGTAAGGGTCGTAAATCTGTTGAATTTTCTGCCCCAGAGAGCTGTGGAGGCTGGGTCATTAAATATATTTAAGGTGGAGATAGACAGATTTTTGAGTGATAAGGGAGTGAAGAGTTATGGGGAGCGTGCAGGGAAGTGGAACTGAGCCCAGAATCAGATAAGCCATGATCTTATTAAATGGCAGAGCAGGCTCGAGGGGCCAGATGGCCTACTCCTGCTCCTATTTCTTATGTTCTTATGTATCTCAACACCACTTCTCTCGATCCCGCCATGGTCTCTAAATTGTCAGACAGCTTGTCCAACATCTAGAACAGAAATTTTCACCAATTAAATGTTGGGAAGTCCAAAGCCATTGTCTTTGGTCCCCGTAACCTACTCTGTTCCTTAGCCACCGACTCTATCTCTCTTCCTAGCATCTGTCTGAGGCTGAACCAGACTGTTCGCAACCTAAGTGTCCTATTTGACCCTGAAATTAGCTTCCGGTCACATATCCGCGGCATAACTAAAACCGCCTATTTCCACCGCTGTAACATTGCCTGTCTCCGCCCCTGCCTCAGCTCATGTGCTGCTGAGACCTTCATCCATGCCTTTGTTACCTCTAGACTTGACTACTCCAACGCACTCCTAGCTGGCCTCCCACATTCTACCCTACGTAAGCTCATCCAAAACTTGGCAGCCTGTGTCCTAACTCGCACAAGTCCCGCTCACCCATCACCCCTGTGCTCACTGACCTACATTGGCTCCCGGTTAAGCAACGCCTCGATTTCAAAATTCTCATCCTTGTTTACAAATATCTCCATGGCCTCGCCCCTCCCTATCTCTGTAAGCTCCTTCAGCCTCACTACCCGCCGAGATGTCTGCGTTCCTCAAATTCTGCCCTCTTGAGCATCCCTGATTGTAACTGCCAAACCATTGGTGGCCGTACCTTCAGCTGCCTAGACCCCCAAGCTCTGGAACACCCTCCCTAAACCTCTCTGCCCCTCTACCTCTCTTTCCTCCTTTAAGACGCTCCTCAAAAACCTACCTCTTTCATCTGCCATAATTTCTTCTTATGTGGCTCAGTGTCAAATTTATTGTTTTGTCTTGTAACACTCCTGTGAAGCACCTTGAGATGTTTTACTACGTTGAGGGCGATATATAAATACAAGTTGTTGTTGGTAGTACACCAATTATTCACATGTTAGTACTGGAATTTCAGTCCCGTCACAGTAAAATGAAAGAGGATCTTGTTTTGGTTATACTACAAACATTTTTTCAATTAGCACGTTTTCACCCATTACTTTATACAGTTATATTCTTCATTGAGTGTCTGATAACTGTCGCTGTGTTCACCAAAGCAAAACTACAGTCTCTGAATTCTTTTAAGGAGAAATGTTTGCAATGAACATATTAATTCAGCGGGAATCCACTGCCCAACATGTTCTGTCTCTTCTTGACATGTCAGTGAGCAGCTGTTTGAAACAATGTTTGAAATTTGCCCCACTGAAATGAATCATTTGATTCAATGTGACACGTCTTTAAATAGAACAGAACTGATTTGCAGTCTGAAATTGGAATGAAACTGGTGCTATGCTTACAGCTAAAGTAATTCTAAATATGGTTAAACCTTTAATGTATTAATTTTAAAATGTCAGACACTTAATAACGTTTTCATTTGGTTCTCACTGTTCAATAACAGTATATGTATAAAGGCATATACTTCGTTATTATTTTCTGAAATAGACCTCTTCGTCACATAATAGCCCTGAAATTCGGGTCGGAGGCTTCCTTCGAACGAAAACCTCCGACCTGAGGATTTTTTACTAAAGTATCTGGTGGTCCCTGGGATTCTGGTGGGAGGCCTTCTCTTCCTGCGCTTCGGAGCGCAACCATGTCCACGAGGTATGTACGGGGAAGCTGGAGTCCCGTGTGACTGGACAACCAATCGTGGTACAGTATTCTCATTGATAGCAATGAGAACTTCCTATCTCCGAGTTCTTATTGCTATCAATGAGAAAAAAAAACACATTAAACACATCATAAAACATTTTTAAAAACTCACATTTTTAAAATTAATTGAACTTAAAGTTACTAAATATTTTTTTAAATATCTATTTTTAAATTTTTTTTAATAGGGTTTAAAATAGCAAAGTGACTATTTGTACTGTGGAGGATCTGTGGAGTCCCCGCCCCCGATACCTCGCGCCCGAACCAGAAGTGCTGGACCGAAAGTGTCATTCCGACCATGTTGCCCGCTGAGCCCCCAATCCGAGCGGCCCCCTGTAAAATTTCAAATCCTATTTTGTTTCATCATATTTTACAGATACAATGACCAAATCAAAGGATTGGGACCCATCTGATTGTGAAGTGATGCTGCAGGTAGTAGCCTAAGAATACGTTTAGCAGAGATATTAATCTGTCCCTACAGTCGCTCACCTGTAGCATCAGCTAAACCTGCTCCGACCCGGCGGGCGGCCGAGTGTGGAGGGGGGGAAGAGAAAGAGACTGGGGGGGGGGGGGGGGAAAGAGAGAGAGAGAGAGAGAGAGAGACTGGGGGGTGGGGGGGAGAGAGAGAGACGGGGGGGTGGGGTGAAGAGATTGGGGGGTGGGGGATAGAGAGAGAGAGACTGGGGGGTGGGGGGATAGAGAGAGACTGGGGAGAGAGAGAGAGAGAGACTGGGGAACGGAGGGGGGAGAGAGAGAGAGACTGGGGAATGGGGAGAGAGAGAGAGAGAGAGAGAGACTGGGGGGCGGGGGCTGGGGGGGGGGGAGAGAGAGAGCCGGCGGGGGTGGGGGGGGGAGGGCTCTGGGGTGAGAGGGATCGGAGGGGAGAGAGGGAACTCAGGGAAGACAGATCATGTTCTTACAACCCCCTACAAGGGACATCGTTAGAGCGGATGAAATCCAGAAGTCACTACTCTGTCACTATTCACTTTATACCCAATAAACCTGTTAACAATCCGTACACAATGCCCCATTTTGCGCTGGTATAAGGATGGACTTCGGCTGGGGGAGGGATGAACTAGCGCTGGTGTACGGGACTTCAGCTGGGTGAGACAGCACTTGCGCTGAGGTAAGGGACTTTCGGCTGGCACTTGGTGGCTTCTGGGGAGATCCATCCTCTGTGGCTTTAGGAAGCCAAAGTGGATCAAATTACAATTTGCGAAGTCAGTGAGAACTTGGGCTGGGCGGTTCTAGTTACATATTCCAGAGAAACTTCAAAGTGTGGCTTATCCTCCAAGGGGACCAATCAAAGGCAAGGAGCGGCCATTTTTACAGTACAAATAAACGTGTCCTTAAAATAAACTTACCTTAGTGGACAGGGTTTTTAACATTAAAATGTGTATTTAAATTTTATTTTTATGTATTTTAAAACTCTTACGCTGATAAAAGTAGGCTATGCACCTGCTTTTACCAGGCGCAAGAGTTTTACGCACATTTGCTGGGCAAGAGTTGGGCAAATAGCCCAATCTCGCCTGCGAGAATGTCCACGCTGTGGGGATGCGTGCGATTTGTCAAGCCAAAACTTGACAGATTGGAAAAGCCAGTTTTAAGTGAATGCGCATTTCGTGTTGAAAACCGGCTTTTACGGGGTCTCGCTGGGTCCGCACTATTCTATACGGATCCAGTGAGGCCAGAATTTTAGCCCCAATGTTTTCTGTTAATCATGGGTTTACAGTTTAAATCACATCACCTAGTGAGCACGAAGCATGCAAATCCAGAAGATCCAAGTCGATTCTTGCTCTGTTCTGAGTTAGCTGATCTTAATTGGGACAGCAGTTGTGATACAATTGGTCTAAAATCCAATGGGTTAAAGAGAGGAAAGTTATCCAAGTTACCCACTCCTATGGGCCGAAATTCAGGGTTTCAAAGAGGTCCGTTAATGCCCATTTGCGGCGGCCATTCCTAAAAATCGAATGGACACCGCTTTGGAGTCAACAGGCTGACCCGACCTAAATTCAAGTCGGGGATTTTTCAGCCTGGACCCCATCCCGCCCAAGTGGTTGCACTGCCAATGAAAACAATAAAAAAAGCAATAAAATACTTACCCATTGATTTTCACCTGAATCCCTCGTTCCCCCGCCGCACGGCCCCTCGAGCCTGCTCCGCCATTCAATAAGTTCATGGCTGATCTTTGATCTCAACTCCACTTTCCTGCCTGATCCTTATATCCCTTGATTCCCCTATAGTCAAAAAATCTATCCATCTCTCAGCCTTGAGTATACTCAACGGCTCAGCATCCACAGTCCTTTGGGGCAGAGAATTCCAAAGATTCACAACCCTCTGAGTAAAGAAATTCCTCCTCATCTGTCTTAAATGGTCATTCCCTGATCCTGAGATCAAGCCCCCTAGTTCTAGACTCTCCAGCTAGCGGAAACAACCTCTTAGCATCTACCCTGTCAATCCACCTCAGAAACTTATGGGCCCGAAATTGCCCCGTGTTGGGTTTGGGGTGGTAATTTCGCTAAAAGTGTTTTTTTTTGCGTCGGCGCGGGAAGCAATGGCCCTGTTGCGGATTTGGGCTCTTTGATGAAAAAAAATGTTGCCTGCAGTAACGGAGCATTAGCATGGTGTGACGCCTCACGACGTCCCTACCCTTCTTTAAAGGGGAAGCTCACTGCAAACTCTGCAGCCTCTTTAGTGGTGCCTACTGGGCCACCAGGGAGGGTGTCGACCAGGCCAGTGGTCTGGCACCGAAGAGGGGGTTCCGGGCTGCAGCTTGGTGGCCTGGCCATACTAGTGGCTACCATTGTCGAGCCAATTTAAAAAGTCGGCCGACAGAAAGGGCAGCCAGGGTGCCACAGCCACCGCAGCTTCTCGCTCCAAGAAGTTGTCGGTGGCATCACCCATCGCCGATATCACGTCCACGGGACAATTTCCCACAAGGGCCACAAAAGGGGTCGGCGCACACGCCGATGATGTCATTGACATGCGTGCACCGGTGCACAAATCGCGGGTCGCGGTGCAAAACACTTTTCGCCATGCGGAGCCCCGGGGGCAGTTCCGTGCGGGTCGATGTGCCTTCCGCGCCTGTGCGCTAACTCATAAGCGCTCCGTTTGCGCCTGCCGGCAGCACTAACTGGCCCTGCGCAAAGGGGAAATTTCGGCTCCTATATGTTTCAATGATATCACCTCTTGTACTTCTAAACCCCAGAGAGCATCGGCCCAATCTACTCAATCTCAGTCTATTCAATCTCTCGTCATAGAACAATCCTCTCATCCCAGGGATCAATCTAGTGAGCCTTTGATGCACCACCTCTAAGGCATGTATATCCTTCCTCAGATAAGGAGACCAAAACTCTGCACAGTACTCTAGGTGCGGTCTCCCCAAAGCCCTGTAGAATTGTAGTAAGACTTCCTTACTCTTGTACGCCAACCCCCTTGCAATAAAGGCCACATGCCATTTGCCTTCCTAATTGCTTGCTGTGTCTGCATGCTAACTTTCTATGTTTCCTGTACGAGAACACTTAAATCTCTCTGAACACCAACATTTAATAGTTTCTGTTTTTCTATTCTTCCTACCAAAGTGAATAAACTCACATTTCCCCACATTATACTCCATCTGCCATCTTATTGCCCACTCACTTAACCTGTCTATATCCCTTTGCAGGCTCATTTGTCCTCCTCACAGCTTACTTTGCTACCTAGCTTTGTATTGTCAGCAAACTTGGATACATTACAGTCGGTCCCTTCATCTAAGTCATTGATACAGATTGTAAATAGGCAGGACCCAAGCACCGATCCTTGCAGCACCCTACTAGTTATAGCCTGCCAACTGGAAATGATCCATTTATCCCTACTCTCTGTTTTCTGTCCGTTACTATATTACCCCCGACCCCATGGCACCTTATCGAATGCCTTTTGGAAATTCAAATGTAAAACATCCACTGGTTCCCCATTAAACACGCACAGGCCAGCCCACACTGCGATATGTGTGCGCGCTCGGTCCGTGCAGCAGAGCAGGTCTCCAGTCGCCCTCGTGTGGTGGCTGGTATGCCACACGTTAAAAAAAATTCACGTACAGGCATCTTCCACTCCCTCAACTGGAACATTGGGTCCTTCATCGAAACACCTGTGAACTCATGGAAGCAAGTCATCCTCGTTTGAGGGACAGCCTATGATGATGATGATTATCGACCCAGCTAGTTAACTGCTCAAAATACTCTAATAAATTTGTCAAACACGATTTCCCTTTCTTAACTGCCTAGTCATATTAGGATTTTCTAAGTGCCCTGTTACCACTTGTTAAATAATAGATTCCAGCATTTTCCCAATGACTGATGTCAGGCTAATTGTTTTGTAGTTCCCTGTTTTTTCTCTCCCTCCTTTCTTGGATAACGGGGTTATATTTCCTACCTTCCAATCCGCTGGGACCGTTCTAGAATCTGGGGAATTTTGGAAGATCACAACCAATGCATCCATTATCTCTGCAGCCACCTTTGTTAGAACCCGAGGATATAGGCCGTCAGGTCCAGGGGATTTGTCGGATTTTAGTCCCATTAGTTTCTCAAGAACTTTTTCTCTACTGATACTAATTACTTTAAGTTCCTCACTCTCAGTAGCCCCTTGGTTCCCCACTATTTGGGCTTTGTGTGTCTTCTACTGTGAAGACAGAAACAAAATATTTGTTTAAAACCCCATTATAATTTCTCCTTTTTCAGCCTCTAAGATGAATGCTTACTTTTGCTACTTTCATTTTTACTTGTAGAAGCTCTTACAATCTGTTTTTATATTTCATGCTAGTTTACTCTCATTCTATTTTCTCCCTTTTTTTAAATCAATTTTTTGGTCATCCTTTGCTGGTTTTTAAAGCTCTCCCAATCCTCAGGTGAACTAAGTCAGTAAGCCTAGGTTTGATTTAATCCTTTAATTATCCAGCTCTATTGTGGATGCAGTAATGGGCAGAGGCAACAGTCACCAGTTCCTCTGGCAACTTCCTCTTTGAGCATCTCGTCTTGTTCCATCCCTCATGCCTCTCATTTAAAGTCCTTGTTCTGTATCGCCCACCCAATTATCACCACAATTTTGCCACTGAGATATCTTCTCTGCTTTCCTCCCTCAGCCTCTGCACCGAGTGACTTCTCATGCTCAGTGATTTCAACCTTCATCTCATCTTGCTCTCCTCTGAGTTCACTGCCCTCCTTTCCTCCCTAAATCTCTCCCTCCGTATAAACTCCCTAACCCATATTCACGGCCAACCCCTTCGATCTTGCCTTCGCACGTGGCCTCGCTACTTCCATCGTAACTATCAGTGATAAGGCAATCTATGATCATTGCCTTGTATCGCTCTCCACCCACATTCACCTCTCTCCTCCCATCTCTTTTCAATCTGTCTCTGTCCCTGGAAACTACTCTCCCCCAAGTCTCTTACCACTGCACTTTCAAATTCCCAACTATCTTGTCTTTGGCCCACAATTCATCATGATATTTCTGCAACTACCGTTCTGTAAATCATACCCTTCCACCACCTTTGATGCCCTAGTCCCCATTAAAACCATTACGCTCTCTCACCCTAGTCATACCCCCAGATATACCCCTCATCTTTGCTCCCTGAAACCAAGGGACGCAGATTTGAACGTCTTCGGTGGGCAACTGGTTTAACAATCCATCGCCAGATCTGGCTGAACCATATAAAGCATTATCAGGTCCTGCTCTCCATCGCTAAATCTGCTCATGATTCAAGGCTCATCCTGGAATGCAAAGATAACCACCGGCTTATCTTCTCCACCACAAACCGTCTTCTTAAACCATCCTCCCCTTCCTTCTCCACCCTCAACTCCAACAACAAGTGCGAGGAGCCCATGGAATTATTTGTCACAAAGACTGAAACCATCTGTTCAATTGCCTTTGCCAGTTCCCTTCCTTCCCCTAGCCCACCAGGCCAAACTTCCCCTAATGTTTACAGCTGCCCTAGCCCTGAACATGTGTCTTTCTTTAGATTCTATCCCATCTCCTGCCTTGCTATCTCCTTGATATTTCTTGTCCATGAGATCCACCTCCTACTCCCTCGATCCTGTTCCGACCAAACTGTTGACAACCCAACTTCCCTTCCTGGTCCCCATGTTAGCTGATAACAGTTCCCTCTCCTCGGATACTATCCACCCTCCCCCTTCAAATCTGCCATCATCACCCCTCTTCTCAAAAAAAACAACCCTAGACCCCTCTGTCCTTGCAAGCTACTGCCCCATCTCCAACCTCCCTTTCCTCTCCAAAGTCCTTGAACGTGTTGTCACTTCCCAAATCCGTGCCCATCTTTCCCGCAACTCCATGTTTGAATCCCTCCCATCAGGTTTCCGGCCTCACTACAGGACTGAAACAGCCCTTATCAAAGTCACAAATTACATTCTGTGTGACTGTGACCATGGTAAACTATCCCTCCTCATCCTTCTCGACCTGTCTGCAGCCTTCGACATAGTTAACTACACAATCCTCCTCCAACGCCTTTTTTCCGTCGTCCAGCTGGGTAGAAGTGCTGCTGTCTCTGATTTGTGTCACTGCTTGTCCGACATCTCATACTGGATGAACACAAATTTTCTCCAACTAAATGTTGTGAAGACTGAAACCATTGTCTTTTATCCCCGCCACGAACTCTTTTCCCTGGCCACCATTTCTATCTCTAGCAGCTATCTGAAGTTGAGCCAGGCCTTGGTATTGTGTTTGACTCTGAGATGTACTTCCAACTACATATCCGCTCCATTACTAAGACTCCCCCTTTCCAACTCCATAACATCGCCCTACTCCGACCTTGCCTCAGCTCATCTGTTGCTGAAACCCTGGACTAGTTTCGATCGCTTGGATGGGTCGGAGAGGAATTTTCCCAGATTTTTTTTCCCCAATTGGCCTGGGTTTTTATCTGGTTTTTGCCTCTCCCAGGAGATCACATGGCTCCGGTTGGGGTGGAATGTAGAATGTTTTAGTCTAAGGGGTGTCGCAGTTGTGTGGGGTGGACTGGTTGGGCTGGGTGCTCTTTACATTTCCGTCATTGTTCATTGTTCATAGGTTTACATGTAACCTTCAAGGCTGCTAACCGAGGGCCGTGCAGCTCTTTGTCGGCCGGCGCAGACACGATGGGCCGAAATGGCCTCCTTCCGGGCTGTAAATTTCTACGTCTCTATGTTTCTATGCATGCCTTTGTTACCTCTAGACTTGACTATTCCAGTGCTCTCCTGGCTGACCTCCCATCTTCCACCCTACATAAACTTGTGCTCATCCAAAACTCAGCTGCCGATATCTTAATTCGATCCAAGTCTTGCTCATCCATCACCCCTTTGCTTGCTGACCTACACTGGATCCTGGTCTGACAACACCTCAATTTTAAAATCCTTATCCTTGTTTTCAAATCCCTCCATGACCTCATTCCTCCCTATCTCTATAACCTCCTTCGAGATTTCTGTGCTCCTCCAATTCTGGCCTCTTGCATATCCCCGATTTTAATTGCTCCACCATTGGTGGTTGTGCTTTTGGCTATCTTGGACCTAAGTTCTGGAATTCCCTCCCTAAACCTTTCCACCTCTCCTCCTTTAAGCTGCTCCTTAAAATCTACCTCTTTAACCAAGCTTTTCGTCATCTGTCCTGATATCTCCTCCTGTGGCTTGGTGCCAAAAAAATGTTTTCTTGATATTGCCTTGGGATGTTTTGTTATGTTAAAGGCACAATATAAATTTAAGTTGTTATTGTATCTTTTTTAAAAAAGAACTATAATCTGAGTTTGAGTACAACCTGATGTACATTCTAAAAGCCTCTAGATATAGGATGCAATTAGTCAATTGATTTAGCTCTTTATTTCTAATACTAAAAAGGTAACCAAAATAGAGTTGCGGCTTACAAAGTGGTGAAACGTTTATACTAAATTTTACGGTTACCTTAAAATTACCAGCTGCTGTTTTTGACGATCCCTTTTCTTTGAGATCTACCTGGTTTACTGTTCCTAAATGCTGTTCCACACGAGGTTTAGTATAACTCTCAGCTAGCCAGCAGAGGGCCCCCACTACCTAGGTTTGGCATGCTGCTGTCTTCTGCCTCAAGGAACCATAAAGTTTATACTTGCAATGGGAAAATGGAGCCAACTTGTTGAAAACATTATTTGGAATGCCATATGTTAAACATTACA
The DNA here is from genome assembly GCF_044704955.1 of Pristiophorus japonicus. NCBI lineage: Eukaryota > Metazoa > Chordata > Chondrichthyes > Pristiophoridae > Pristiophorus > Pristiophorus japonicus. The sequence goes on along the minus strand of NC_091986.1, from coordinate 132,074,111 downwards.
AGCTGAGAACATAAATTAATCTTGTTATTTCTAATTCTCTAAATGTGGAGCTCCAGTGGTATAAAATGCTGGCGTTAAATGAACATAGCTGCCATCGGCTCATTTTTTTTTTGTTGATGGTGGGTGCTACTATCCTATTAGTGAAACAGCCACACAGTGGTTTTAGCAACAGGAGTTAATATTTCTAAATGCTTAGAGCCACGTTCACAATGTGGATCTTATCATGATTAAGGTGTAAGATGGTAATTCAAATTACAAGCAGTTAAACTTCTATTTCTTTTGACTAGGGTTCCTGGAGCGATGTTGTAGGAAGACGAAGCATATTATTGGTCACCCTGATACTTAGCGGATTTAGCTATGGTCTGCTTGGCATCTCGAGGAGCATCCCTTTGCTAATTATGGCTAGGATTCCCACGGGTGAGTGTGTAACCTGGACACATAAAACCTCTCTGTCTTCTGTATGTAAACTGTTTGCGCGATTTGACAGGTTTCAGAATAAAACTCCAAGGGGTTTTATGACTCGCAGATTACTGGCAGTGAGTCCCAAGACCTAAAAAAAAATTGTTTTTAAACTACCTGAATCTGTAACGATTATAATCTTTTTGATGTCAAATGTGTGGTACACTATGTTAAAGGTATGATGTGGTTTCAATTGGACATTATGATTCATTTTATACATTATACATTTCAAACCCGCACATTTCTTTATTTTATGGTGACATGAATTTCTTTCATGTACAGCCTATAAGCCTGTGAATCAAAGGAATTCTGGTCTTTGGTTTTAAACTGAAAATTACTAATACTGGGATGAAAATTCTTCAACTGTTTTTTCATGAAAGAAGAAAAAAAATAGCGCCTTTCGCTACCTCAGGATGTCTCAAAGCACTTTACAGCTTATGAAGTACTTTAGAAGTGTAGTCACTGGCTAATTTGTGGTCCCACAAACAGCAATGTGATAATGACCAGATAATCTGTTTTAGCGATGTTGGTTGAGGGATAAATGTTGGACCGGGCACCAGGGATAATTTGGACGAAAGGTCATCGACCTGAAACGTTGACTCTGTTTCTCTCGCCACAGATACTGCCTGATCTGCTGAGTATTTCCAGCATCCGCAGTATTTTGTTTTTGTACCAGAGGTAATTCCCCAACCCTTCTTCAAAATAACGCCACCTGAGAAGGCAGATGGGGCCTCGATTTAATGTTTCATCCAAAAGACAACACCTATGACAGTGCAGCACTCCCTCAGTTTTACTCTGGGAGTGTCATCCTAGATTTTGTGCTCAAGTCTCTGGAGTGGGACTTGAACCCACAACCTTCCTTACACAGAGGCCAGAGTGCTACCAACTGAGCCACAGCTAACACTCGCACTGCAGTGAAGAAAAGTGGGATTAATTGTAGTAAATGCAAGCACTCTAATAATGACTCCACAAAGTAAGGGTATAGTACTTGAACTGTAGTGACCTTAGTCCTTTATTGCAGTTCCTAGAGTGCTTGGTTACCTGCAGTGTACAGGTGACCCACAGGTCTCCAGCAGCAGCGCCCTCTGGTGGTACCAGTATAGTGTATACAAGGTGAAGGTACATTCAGTGGTCTAGTGTTACAGTACATACATTAACATGCATACATGACAACACTCCCCCCTAAGCCTTTTCCACGTCCTTATCGCCATGGCATGGGGAGGTGATCAGTAGTGGGCGGTGGAAGGTTGTGGTGAGGGTTGTGTGGGTGCCAGGTGTGGTCCATGTGCTCGTGGCTGTACACATCCATCTCCCTCCCCCCCCCATACATAGACCATGTGGGTGACACTTTTGGAGGATTCCGCAGCGATGGAGCAAGTTCTATGGGTAAGGTACATACATTGTGGAATGGGTAGGTGGTGGCATTTAGTGGTGGGCAGGGCCACAAGTTGGTGTGGCCTCCTTGTCCTCCATTGGTGGTGGAAGTCTGGTCATCCCAGGTTCCACCCTGAAAGCTGGAGGGTACTGGCCTCTTGTTCCCGGTGCTGGCCCTGGTGGCCAGGGGAGGTAGGGCCGATCTGGGGCAGGTTGCCAGTGGTGGTGGCTGTGCTGCCCATTGACCGGTGTCCCGGCAGTGGGTATGCTCCCACTGGGCGTGTGTGAACCCTTCCTGGGGCATCACATTGGTTAAGGAAGCGCAGGCTACATGATCACTGTAGTCGCTGGACCTGGGTGTTTCCCACAGGGTGTTCCCTTTGGCATTGTCATTATACATGTAGAACCCGGCATCATTTTTCATTCTATCATTAGCATACATGATATATTGGCTCCGATTGCTACTAGCTACTTCAACATTGTTATACTTCTTTACTCTTTCACATTTGTCACTTACAAAGGTTACATTTGTCACGTTAGCATTACTGGTATCACTGTTCAACAGTGCTAACTTGTCACTTACATCATCTTTAGAAGCATTCTTTATATTTCTCCCATTAGCATTGCCGGCATCACCATTCAACAGTACATTTATATACCTGCATTCATTCGTTACACTTTTATCTTTAATATCACCAGCATCGCCGTGTCAAGAGTGGAACTGTCCCTTTAATTGTTCTGGGTTGCTGGTCTCCTTTAAGAGGACCTTGCAATCTTTACCCCAATCCAATTCGCCGCTCGGTGACGTGTTGCTCCCTCAACGCTGCCCCTCGTGATCTGGTCGCGGCCATCTTGATTCCAGGTGCTTCGCCTCGTGGTGCGGGCGCCATCTCTCTCTCCACGAGGTAGGCTGCGGTGATCCTTTTCTCCCCAGGTTCTGCCACGGACGCTGGAAATCTACCTTCTGCGCCGATCATCTTCCCTCAGAGTCCTGCCACTGGAGCCCAGAAGGTGAGGTCTGGTCATTCAGGTCGGATCATCTCGTTGAGTTGTGCAGTCTGTGTCATCTTCACGCAGTCGAGTCGGACGGTAGGATTTCTAGGTGCTGCGATGGATCCAAGTTTGGGGCCACGTAGGATGTCGATTGCCGGGGCCCAGGGGTTTCGTCGCTCCGACAGATTTGGCTTGCTTCATCCAACTTCTTCCCAGCAGCGTTGGACAATCACCGGCACGATCCACAGGGGAAGTTTGTGCATCGTGCCACCATGGGATACCTGGACCTTCACGCTGCCAATGACTGGGATGGTGCCTTTTGTGTAAGTGAGCAGCTTTGCCTGGATTGGGGATATTTTGGGTCATTTGGCAGGATTGTCCCAGAGTTTCTCAAAGACCGTCTGATTCATCACCCCTGTGTCGATCTCCATCAGACTGGAACCCCGTTGATTTCTACTTCCATTTTCTCGGTGGAGTAGGTATATATTCCATACTCCTCTTCCAGGGGCTGGAGCCCAGGTGATCGGCCAACTCTTCAGCGACTCGGTGAGTAACATTTTTTCTACGTATTCACTGAAGGTGACCTTTAGTGTTGCAGCCTTTGCAGGTATAGTCTTTGTATTAGCACTTGTGGGCCCTGTGGTTTCCTCCACAGCGCCAGGACGGGGCTAGCCGGTTGGCCCCATGTGGCGGACTCAGGGTTGCGGGACTCGGGGCAGCAGTCTTACCTTTGAAAGTCGCCATTCTGTTCACTGTACTCGTCGGGTTAGAGTCCTGGGTGTGAGTCATCATCCGTTTGGAGTCGCAGACCGAAATCATGAATGCCTGGCTCACTTTGATTGCCTTCTGCAGGGTGACCGTAGTGTCCTCTGAGAGCAGCTTGTGGAGGAGGTCCTCAGTGCTTTGGTGAGGTGGTCGCCAAAATCACACGGTGCAGCCAATCTCCTCAGATCTGCAGCGTATTTAGCAATTTCTTGGCCTTCGAGCCGCCGGTGGGTGTAGAACTGGTGCCTGGCTGTGAGGATGCTCTCTTTAGGTTTAAGTTGTTCTTGTATTAAAGTTACGAGCTCCGCATAGATCTTGGTCGTCGTCTTCGCTGGGGCTAGCAGGTCCCTGACGAGGCCATGGATAGTGGGCCCACAACTGCTGAGCAGGATGGCTGTGCACTTGTCCACCAGCGAGGTCGGTGAGTCCCCAACCAGGTCATTCGCGATGAAAAAGTATTCTAGCCTTTCCACAAAAGCATCCCAATCTTCCCCATCAGCGAATTATTGAAAATTGCTTAGGTTAGACATATGTTGCGTGGAAATTTGTAACCACGTCACCAGTTGTCGTATATGCAAGCACTCTAATAATGACTCCACGAGGTAAGGGTATAGTACTTGAACTGTATTGACCTTAGTCCTTTATTGCAGCTCCTAGAGTGAGGACACCAAGATGTGAGCTCTCTTTTATACTTGGTTACCTGCAGTGTACAGGTGACCCATAGGTTTCCAGCAGCAGCACCCTCTGGTGGTACAGGTATAGTGTATACAGGGCGAAGGTACATTCAGTGGTCTAGTGTTACAGTACATGCATTAACATGCATACATGACATCAACTTCCTCGGCAATGTAACTATAAAAATAGTATTTACAAATAAATCCACATTCCTTTCAGTTCTTCAGAGTATGCTCCAGAGCTCACTGGTTGGGTCATATAGAACTTGGCAGGCAACCTATACCGTGGGTGTATTGTAAATTAATAGTAAAATGATTTCTCAAATGTAGAAATTACAAATGTTTTTATAGGACAGTTTTATAGATGCAAAACAAGATTGAATGTCAACATTATTTTCATGTTTTAACCAAAAAAATCAGACTGTAACTCTCTTTCATTTTGAATTGATTAATGATGCCTATTTTTGGTTCCGTATTGGGAACAATTTTTAAACATCTAAAAATGAATTTACTAAAAATTGAAATGAAAATTTGGCTAATTGGGGCAGCTTAGCATTTTATTTTCTAATACGGGTAATATATCTGAAGTAGAGATGTGACTTACAAAATGGTGGAACCTGTGGACCAAATTTTGTGGTAATTACTGGTTGCTGGGCTTGACAATCCTTTTTCTGTCTGATGTGTTCTTTGTTGTGCAACACCTGCTATTGTATTTTTTTGTTAGTCATATTTCCAAGGGAGTTGATCAATAAGTTTGAGAATTTATAGATTTTTTACAGCATAGAATGAGGTCATTCAGTCCATTGTGCCCGTATCAGCTCACTGAAAGAGCGTATTGTGAAGTTGTAAAAATCAGATATTATTGTCAAGAAAGTCACATCAGCAAAGAGAGTGCACATTTTTTGTCTTGTAAATTATTTTTCAAATAGAGTAATACTTGGCTGAAAGTGCTTTTTAAAGTTCTCATGATAGACTTGTTTGAACAATTAGGAACATAGGAACAGGAGAAGGCCATTCAGTCCTTTGAGCCTTTTCTGCCATTCAATGAGATCATGGCTGATCTGTATCTTAACTCCATCCATCCACCCACCGTGGCTCTATATCCTTTTTATACCCTTGTCAGCTGTGGCTCAGTTGGTAGCATTCATGTTTCTGAGTCAGAAGGTTGTGAGTTCAAGTCCCACTCCAGGACATAAGCACAAAAATCTAGGGTGACACTCCAGGGCAGTACTGAGGGAATGCTGCACAGATAGAGGTTCTGACTTTAGGTGAGACTTTAAACCCTCGGGTGGATGTAAATGATCCCATGGCATTATTTTGAATAAGAGCAGGGGAGCCGGTCCTGGCCAATCCTTATCCCTCAATCAACATAGCTAAAAACAGATTTTCCAGTCATTATCACGTTGCTGTTTGTAGGAGCTTGCTGTATGCATATTGTCTGCCACGTTTCCTACATTACAACAGTGACTACACTTCAAAAGTACATCATTGGCTGTAAAACGTTTGCGATGTCCTGAGCTTGTGAAAGGCACTATACAAATGCAAGTCTTTTTTTCTATTTTGGCTAGCAAAAATCTATCGATCTCCAATTTAAACTTACTAGTTGAGCTAGTATCTAATGCTTTTTGTGGGAGAGAGTTCCACACTTCAATCATCCTTTGCGTGAAAAAGTGATTTTCTCCTCAATGATCTGTCTCTGATTTTAAGGTTATGTCCCCTTGTCCTAGACTCCCCCACCAGCGGAAGAAGTTTCTCTCTATCTACCCTAGCAATTCCTTTCAAAATCCTACAAACTTCAATCAAATGACGCCCTAACCTTCTATATTCCAAGGAATACATGACTAGTTTATGTAATCTCTACTCTTAATCTAACTCTTGGAGCATGGTAACATTTTGGTGAATCTGCACTGCACTCTTTTCAAGGCCAATATATCCTTTCCAAGGTGCGGTGCACAGAACTTTATTCCAGATGTCGTCTAACCAGGACTTTGTATAGCTGTAGCAAAACTTCCTCTCCTCTAAATTCTATCCCGCTAGTTATAAAGGCTAACATTCCATTAGCCTTTTTGATTATTTTTGTACCTGACTACTACATTTTAGTGATCTGTGTACATGGACCCCTAAATCATATTAAACCTCACTTCTTCAAAAAATTCAGTTAGGCTCATTAGACATGACCTACCCTTTACAAATCCATGTTGGCTCTCTCCAATCAGTTCAACTTTCTCTAAGTGTTCAGTCACTCTGTCCTTAATTACAGATTCCAACAACTTCCCCACAACAGATGTTAGACGAACCAAACTAGTATTTTGTGGTTTCTCTCTCTTTCTTAAATAAGGAGTTGCTTTTGCGATGTTCCAATCTAAACGAACAATTCCTGTAATCGATAAAGGTTTGAAAGATTATGGCTGTAGCATCTGCTATTTCCTCACCAATGTCCTTTAAACCCTGGAGTGGAAACCATCAGGTTCCGGGGGATTTCTCAGTCTTTCTTGCCATTATTTTTTCTAATATTGTTTTCTTGCTTACGTTAACTTTAGTGAGTTCCAGTCCTTGACTCATTATTAATTTCCCTGGGATGCCAGGAATATTATCTTCTTCCTTTACTGTGAAGACTGACAAAATAATTATTCAACAACTCTGCCATTTCCTTATTTTCATTTGCAATATTAACCCCATCTGTTTATAAGGGCCCACATTACCCTTGACTACCCTATTTTCTTCAAATATAATTGTAAAAACTTTTGGTGTTAATCTTGATGACCCTTGCAAGTTTATTTTGTATTCCATTTTTTCCACTTTTGCTATCATTTTTGTCTTCCTTTGCAGTTCATTATATCTCTCCCAGTCCCCTTAATTCACACTATCCTTTTCACTTTTACATGATCTTTTCTTTAGTTTTATGTTAGCTCTCACCTCTTTTATTGACCATGGCTGTTTTATTTGGTAAGGAGAGCTCTTTCCCCTTAGGGTTATATACTGGTCCTCATTTATTTTTTGAACATCTCCTACTGTTCATCTATAGTTTTACCCACTAACAGTATTGACCAGTTTGCTGTTGTCAGTCTCTGTCTCATCCCGTTAAAGTTAGCCGTACCAAAATCTAGAATCTTAGTAACTGTGTTAAGTTTCTCCTTTTCAAACCGAACATTGAATTTGATCATATTATGATTACTACTACTACTAGGTAGTCCCTTGTAACAAGGATGACACTCTTCACACCAAGAAAAGATGGGCTGACAGGTGTTACAATGAGTTACATCTTAAAGGGTGGAAGATGCCTGCACGTGGATTATTTTATCGTGTGGTGACCGTTGCACATCAGCCACCACACGGGCTTGACAGAGCTAGGTCTTGGTCCAGTGACGAGGATTGACCAAGGTGACTGGAGACCAAGCTCTGTTGTGCCTCCCCTGAGATAAATGCTCCTTTACTGTTAGATTATTAAGTAAGTCTGGCTCATTACTAAATCCAGTATGATCTACCCACTTGTTGGTTGTAGAACATATTGTTCCAGAAAACTGAATTAATGTCATCAGAACTTATAAAAGTCACAATGACCAACTGTTAGATATGTGAAAGCTAACGAGTAATTTTGAAGAAAATGTTTAAAAAAAGATCTGCCGTTTGGTTCTTCTCAACTTCTTAGACTTTTGCTTTTAATTTTGCTATTTGGGTTCAAACATTTGAAAGGAATGAATGATGAAGGTGATTAGTTGATTACAAGAATATTTCCTGTGTTCTGTGTATTATTATGTGTTGTGCTATTTTATTTGTCTTCTCCCTTTCTGTTCTCAAATCACACTCCAGTTGTGATCAGGGCGAGCGGTGTCCTGTTGTCAGACCTCTGAATGGAAAACTCCTTCACTGCTTTGTATGGTTGGGCCGAAGTACTCGACCTGCCAGCAGTCAGAAAACCTTTCCACCTCCACATTGCCAACAAGTCCAATTCCTTTTATATTATTACTTGGGGATGTGTTGGCCATAGAGGCGCCAATCAAAACCATGTCTTAGATGGTGTGTTCAGCCTCCAAGGACACAGTGCTGCTAATAACAAGGCTGCATCAGCGGTGGCATGGGGAAGTAAACCTGCTTTGGCAGCAGGTAAAAGAAGCAGGGGGTTGAGATTCCCTCTGAATTCCACTCACTGCTTTGCAGTGTTGCTGAGATGAACAGCCTAGTGACGTGCATGATTGAACCTGTATCTCCATCTCGTAAATAGTTGTATAATTGAAATTGTCAAACACAATTGTCTCTTTGTATTATTTAATAATCTTTGTGTCCTCTTTACTTGGTATATTTTTTGTTTACCTCCAGGTATCTTTAAGCATACTCAGTCCATTTCGAAAGCTCTTCTGTCAGACCTGATTCCTGAGCATGAGCGCCCCCAAGTGATGGGAAGGTTTAGTGCAGCTTCTAGTGTGGGATTCATCCTGGGACCTGTACTTAGTGGATATCTTGTTGAGCTGGATGGGGGTTTCTACACAACTTCCTTCATTTGCTGTTTCATTTTCTTTATAAATGCAGGTATGTTTACTCTGTGCAGAATATGGGTAAATTAATTGAGTATATTTCCAATTAAAATATCATTTTTTGCCTCATCTACTATGCAGTTGTTCATGCCAGAAAGATCCCATACAGCATTTCCCCCAAATAGTCAGGTTCAACCAAGTGAACCTCCACAAAAAGGGATAGTGACTGAGAGAATGTCATTGCGATATTGGGTGTGTATCAAGTAGGAACTTTATGCTGTTTGTCCAGAGGACTTGCATCATTTATGTGGGAAGTGAACATCACTTGTGTAGCTACTATAGATGTTAGAGATGCTAGAGACAAAATTCTGGCCCATCCATCAGAACATGGCATTTCCTGCTGTCAGATATTGTCTGGGAGTTGGAAAGTCATGGGTTCCAACCACACTGCACGACTTGAGTGCATAATCATAGGCTGACACTTCAGTGCCCTGAAAGTGACAGTTCTACATAGTCAGAGATGCTGCCTTTTAGATAAGATGTTAACCCGAGGCCGCATCTGCCTATTCAGGTGAACATTAAAGATCCAATGGCCCTATTTGAAGAGGAGCATATGAGTTGTTCCAGTGTCCTAGTTAATACTTATGCCTCAACCACCACCACTAAAATCAGTTTAACTACAGAATCATAGTATAGTACAGCACAGAAGGAGGCAATTCAACTCATTGAGTCTGCGCCGGCTCTTCTGAAGAGCAATCCAGTTTGTCCCACTCCCCTGCTCTTTCCCCATATCCCTGCAATTTTTTTCTCTTTCAAGTATTTATCCAATTTATTTTTTGAAGGTTACTATTAAATCTGTATCCACCACCCGATCAGGCAGTGTATTCTAAATCCTAACCACTCGTTGCATAAAAAAGTTTTTTCTCATATTGCCTGATTCTTTTGCCAATCACCGTAAATGTGTACCCTCTCGTTATCAACCCTTCAACCATTGGGAACAATTTCTTTTTATTTACTCTATCTAAATCCTTCATGATTTTAAACACCTCTATCAAACAACTCTTACCCTTCTCTGCTCCAAGGAGAACAACCCCAGCTTCTCTAGTCTATCCACGTAGCTATATTACCCTCATCCCTCGAACCATTCCAGCGTATCTCTTCTGTACCCTCTCCAAAACCGACATGTCCTTCCTAAAGTGGGGTGCCCAAAATCAGACACAATGTCCCAGCTGGGGCTGAACTAGTGTTTTATATATGTTTAGCGTAACTTCCTGGCCTTTGTACTCTACTCCTCTATTTATAAGGCCCAGGATCCCATGTGCTTTATTAACTGCTTTGTTAATCTATCCTGCCACCGTCAAAGATTTGTGCACAAGCACCCTCGGGTCTCTCTGTTCTTGCACCCATTTATAATTGTACTCCAAGCCATCGTCAACATCTTCACCAAGGCATACAAAAGCATGGGCCACATTACAGCAAAATTCTAAAAGGACAAAGAGAGTTAAAAAGACAAGCCTGAAGGCTCTGTGCCTCAATGCGAGGAGTATTCGTAATAAGGTGGATGAATTAACTGCGCAGGCAGCTATTAACGATTATGATATAATTGCGATTACGGAGACATGGCTCCAGGGTGACCAAGGCTGGGAACTCAACATCCAGGGGTATTCAACATTCAGAAAGGATAGACAGAAAGGAAAAGGAGGTGGGGTAGCATTGCTGGTTAAAGAGGAAATTAACGCAATAGTAAAAAAGGACATTAGCTTAGATGATGTGGAATCTGTATGGGTAGAGCTGCGGAATACCAAAGGGCAGAAAACACTAGTGGGAGTTGTGTACAGACCACCAAACAGTAGTAGTGAGGTTGGGGATGGCATCAAACAAGAAATTAGGGTTGCGTGCAATAAAGGGCGACTTTAATCTACATATAGATTGGGCTAACCAAGCTGGTAGCAATGCAGTGGAGGAGGATTTCCTGTAGTGTATTAGGGATGGCTTTCTAGACCACTATGTCGAGGAACCAACTAGAGAGCTGGTCATCCTAGACTGGGTGTTGTGTAATGAGAGAGGACTAATTAGCAATCTTGTTGTGCGAGGCCCCTTGGGGAAGAGTGACCATAATATGGTAGAATTCTTTATTAAGATGGAGAGCGACAGTGTTAATTCAGAGACTAGGGTCCTGAACTTAAGGAAAGGTAACTTCGACGGTATGAGGCGTGAATTGGCTAGGATAGACTTGCAAATGATACTTAAAGGGTTAACAGTGGATAGGCAATGGCAGACATTTATAGATTACATGGATGAACTTCAACAATTGTACATCCCTGTCTGGAGTAAAAATACAACAGGAAAGGTAGCTCAACTGTGGCTAATGAGGGAAATTAGGGACAGTGTTAAATCCAAGGAAGAGGCATATAAATTGGCCAGAAAAAGTAGCAAACCTGAGGACTGGGAGAAATTTAGAATTCAGCAGAGGAGTGTTGTGTATCTGTAAAGCATGCACTCCCATGTTCCGCTGCCAGGGAGCGCATCCCCTGAAGTCCCAAGGGATCTCAGCATCCCTTGCGAGCACTGTATATAAGCCGGCCCCTAAGGCCTGGCTCCTCACTCTGGAGTGTCTTTATAAAGACTGAGGTCACTGTTACTTTAACCTCCCTGTGTGCAGTCTGATCTGTGTAGGAACATGATAACTGGCGACAAGTATACGAATACAACGCAAAGATGCAGCAAACTGTGGGCATCTTGGAGAAGTTCTCGGAGGGTGAGGACTGGGAAGCCTTTGTCGAATGACTAGACCAGTACTTTGTAGCCAACGAGCTAGACGGAGAAGGAAGCACTGCAAAAAGGAGAGCGGTCCTCCTCACGGTTTGTGGGGCACCGACCTACAGCCTCACGAAGAATCTCCTGGCTCCGGTGAAACCCACAGATAAGTCGTACGAAGAGCTATGTACACTGGTTTGGGAGCATCTTAACCCGAGGGAGAGCGTGCTGATGGCGAGGTATCAGTTCTACACATGCCAGTGATCTGCAGGTCAAGAACTACCAAGCTAAAGCGACTTGCAGGACAATGTAAGTTTGATGGCTACCTGGAGCAGATGCTCAGAGACTTTTTTGTACTGGGCATTGGCCACGAGACCATCCTACGAAAACTTTTGACTGTAGAGACACCGACCCTCAGTAAGGCCATTGCGATAGCACAGGCGTTTATGTCCACCAGTGATAACACCAAACAAATCTCTCAGCACACAAGTGCTAGCAATGTTCATAAATTAACTGGAACTGTGTTTGTGAGCAGAAATGTACAGGGCAGAAACTACGAGTCTGCAACTGCCAGCAGGCCTCAGGTGACCCAGATGACTGAGTCCCCAACAAAGGATGAATGCAAGGCAATTCACACCTTGTTGGCATTGTGGAGGCTTCCATTCAGCCTATTCATGCCGCTTCAAAGGGTATGTTTGCAAGAGCTGTGGAACAATGGGGCATCTCCAACGAGCTTGCAGACGAGCTGCAAGCTCTGCAAAACCTGCTAACCACCACGTGGCAGAGGAAGATCGGTTCATGGTGAATCAAAGCAATTTTGAGCCTCAGAGAGAGGAGGCAGATGCTGAAGTACACTGGGTGCACACATTTTCGATGAAATATCCACCTATAATGCTAAATGTAAAATTGAATGGCTTACCCGTAGCCATGGAACTGGACACTGGCACTAGCCAATCCATCATGAGTAAAAAGATGTTTGAGAGACTGTGGTGCAACAAGGCATTCGGACCAGCCCTGAGCCCCATCCACACGAAACTGAGAACGTACACCAAAGAGTTCATCACTGTCCTGGGCAGTGCCATGGTCAAGGTCACCTACGAGGGCACGGTGCATGAACTGGCACTCTGGATTGTCCTGGGTAATGGCCCCACACTGCTTGGAAGGAGCTGGCTGGGCAAAATCCGCTGGAACTGGGATGACATCCGAGCGCTATCACATGTCGATGAGGCCTCATGTACCCAGTTTCTTAACAAATTTTCTTCCCTTTTTGAGCCATGCATTGGAAACGTTTCTGGGGCGAAGATGCGGATCCACTTGGTCCCAGAGGCATGTCCCATTCACCACAAGGCACGAGCGGTACCTCACATGATGAGAGAAAGAGTGGAAATCGAGCTGGACAGGCTGCAACATGAGGGCATCATCTCCCCAGTGGAATTCAGCAAGTGGGCCAGCCCGATTGTTCCAGTACTCAAAAGTGATGGCACGGTCAGGATTTGCGGCGATTATAAAGTAACTATTAATCGTTTCTCACTACAGGACCAATACCCGCTACCTAAGGCAGACGACCTATTTGCGAAGCTGGCAGAAGGCAAGACGTGCACCAAGCTCAACCTGGCTTCGGCCTACATGACACAGGAGCTGGAGAAGTCTTCGAAGGGCCTCACCTGCATCAACACGCACAAGGGACTGTTCATCTAAAACAGATGCCCGTTTGGAATTCGGTCGGCTGCAGCAATCTTCCAGAGAAACATGGAGAGCCTACTCAAGTCGGTACCACGCACAGTGGTTTTTCAGGACGACATATTGGTCACGAGTCGGGACACCGTCGAGCACCTACAAAACCTGGAGGAGGTCCTCCAGCGACTGGATTGCGTAGGGCTGCGGCGGAAGAGGTCGAAATGCGTCTTCATGGCAACAGAAGTGGAGTTTTTGGGGAGAAAGATCGCGGCGGACGGCATTCGGCCCACAGACACCAAGACAGAGGCTATCGGGAACGTGCCCAGGCCACAGAACGTCACGGAGCTGCGGTCGTTCCTGGGACTCCTCAACTATTTTGGTAACTTCCTACTGGGGTTAAGCACCCTCTTAGAGCCCCTACATGTGTTATTGCGCAAAGGTGAGAACTGGGTATAGGGAAAAAACTAAGTAATTGCTTTTGAGAAAGCCAGAAACATTTTATGCTCCAACAAGCTGCTTGTATTGTATAACCCGTGTAAAAGACTTGTGCTAGTATGTGATGCGTCGTCGTACGGAGTCGGGTGTGTATTACAACAAGCTAACGTTGCGGGGAAGTTGCAACCTGTCGCCTATGCCTCCAGGAGCTTGTCTAAGGCCGAGAGGGCCTACAACATGATTGAGAAAGAGGCATTAGCGTGTGTGTTCGGGGTAAAGAAAATGCATCAGTACCTGTTTGGCCTCAAATTTGAGCTGGAAACCGATCATAAGCCCCTCATACCCCTGTTCGCTGAAAACAAGGGGATAAATACTAATGCCTTGGCCCACATACAAAGGTGGGCACTCGCGCTATCAGCGTATAACTGTACCATCCGGCACAGGCCAGGCACCGAGAACTGTGCGGATGCTCTCAGTCGGCTACCATTGCCCATCACGGGGGTGGAAATGGCACAGCCTGCAAACTTGTTCATGGTGGCGCAGCCTGCGGACTTGTTGATGGTTTTGGAAGGATTTAAAAATGATAAATCACCTGTCACGGACCGCCAGATTAGGAATTCGACCAGCCAAGGTCCTCTGCTGTCCCTAGTAAAAAATTGTTTACTGCATGGGAGCTGGGCCAGGATCCCCATTGAAATGCAAGAGCTAATCAAGCTGTTCCAGCGGCGAAAGGACGAGCTGTCCATTCTGGCAGACTGCCTGTTGTGGGGTAACCGCGTAGTACTGCCCAAAAAGGGCAGGGAGACGTTCATCTCGGATCTCCACAGCACACACCCAGGTATAGTAATGATGAAAGCGATAGCCAGATCCCACGTGTGGTGGCCCTGTATCTACTCAGTATGGCAATGCAGCGTGTGTGCTCAGTTATGCAGCGTGTGTGCTCAGTTGAGCAACGTGCCCAGAGAGCCACCACTTAGTTTGTGGTCCTGGCCCTCCAGACCATGGTCGAGGATCCATGTCGACTATGTGGACCTGGTTCTCGGTAAAATGTTCCTGGTGGTGGTGGTGGATGCTTTTTCAAAATGGATTGAATGTGAAATAATGTTGGGAAGCACTGCCACCGCCACCATTGAAAGCCTGAGGCCTGCCTGACATACTGGTCAGTGACAACGGGCCATGTTTCACCAGTGCCGAATTTAAAGAATCCATGACCTGCACTGGGATCAATCATGTCACCTCGGCCCCGTTTAAACCAGCCTCCAATGGGCAGGCAGAGCGGTCAGTACAAACAATCAAACAGAGCCTTAAATGAGTCACAGAAGGCTCATTCCAAACCCGCCTGTCCCGAGTACTGCTCAGCTACCGCACGAGACCCCACTCACTCACAGGGGTGCCCCCGTCTGAGCTATATTCATGGAAAAGACACTTAAAACCAGACTCTCGCTGGTTCACCCCAACCTGCATGATCAGGTCGAGAGCAGGCGGCAGCAACAAAATGTAAACGATGGTCACGCCAATGTGTCATGGGAAATTGATCTGAATGACCCTGTGTATGTGCTTATCTATGGATATGGTCCCAAGTGGATTGCGGGCACGATGATAGCTAAAGAAGGGAGTAGAGTGTTTGTAGTCAAACTAGACAATGGACAAATTTGCAGAAAGCACCTGGACCAAACGAGGCTGTGGGTCACAGACTGCCCTGAACAACCCACAGAAGACACTACCTTTGTCGAGCCCACAACACACACCCAAAGGATCAACGACACCACCCCGGACCAGGAAATTGAACCCATCACGCCCAACAGCCCAGCCAGGCCAGGCTCACCCAGCAGCCCTGCAGGGCCAACAACACGCCAGCCCAGCGAGGGCACAGCCAACACACCAGAACAAACATTTGTACCGAGGCGGTCCACCAGGGAAAGAAAGGCTCCCGACCGCCTCACCTTGTAAATAGTTTTCACTTTGACTTTGGGGGGGGGGGAGTGATGGTGTGTATCTGTAAAGCATGCACTCCCATGTTCCACCACCAGGGATCCCAGCATCCCTTGGGAGCACTGTCTATAAGCCGGCCCCTAATGCCTGTTCCTCACTCTGGAGTGTCTTAATAAATACCGAGATCACTGTTACTTTAACCTCCCTATGTGCAGTCTCATCTGTGTTAGGAACACAGTAAGGAGGACAAAGGGTCTAATTAGGAGGGGGAAACTAGAGTATGAGAGGAAGCTTGCAGGGGAACATAAAAACTGACTGCAAAGGCTTCCATAGATATGTGAAGAGAAAATGATTAGTGAAGACCAACGTAGCTCCCTTGCAGTCATATTCAGGTGAATTTATAATGGGGAACAAAGAAATGGCAGACCAATTGAACAAATACTTTGGATCTGTCTTCATTAAGGAAATACTAGGGGTTCGAGGGTCTAGCGAAAAGGAGGAACTGAAGGAAATCCTTATTAGTCTGGAAATTGTGTTCGGGAAATTGATGGGATTGAGGGCCGATAAATCCCAGGGCCTGATGGGCTGCATCCCAGAGTACTTAAGGAAGTGGCCCTAGAAATAGTGGATGCATTGGTGATCATTTTCCAACATTCTATTGACTCTGGATCAGTTCCTATGGATTGAAGGGTAGCGAATGTAACACCATTTTAAAAAAAAGAAGTGAGAGAGAAAACACGGAATTATAGACCAGTTAGCCTGATATCGGTGGTGGGGAAAATGTTGGAATCAATTATTAAAGATGAAATAGCAGCGCATTTGTAAAGCAGTGACAGAATCGGTCCAAGTCCGCATGGATTTATGAAAGGGAAATCATGCTTGACAAATCTTCGAGAATTTTTTGAGCATGTAACTAGTAGAGTGGACAGGGGAGAACCAGTGGATGTGGTGTATCTGGACTTTCAAAAGGCTTTTGACAAGGTTCCACACAAGAGATCAGTGTGCAAAATTAAAGCACATGGTATGGGGGTAATGTATTGACGTGGATAGAGAACTGGTTGGCAGACAGGAAGCAGAGAGTCGGAATAAACGGGTCCTTTTCAGAATGGCAGGCAGTGACCAGTGGGGTGCCGTAGGGTTCAGCACTGGGACCCCAGCTATTTACAATATACATCAATGATTTTAGATGAAGGAATTGAATGTAATATCTCCAAGTTTCCAGATGACACTCAGCTGGGTGGCGGTGTGAGCTGTGAGGAGGATGCTAAGAGGCTGCAGGGTGACTTGGACAGGTTAGGTGAGTGGGCAAATGCATGGCAGATGCAGTATAATGTGGATAAATGTGAGATTATCCACTTTGGTGGCAAAAACAGGAAGACAGAATATTATCTGAATGGTGACAGATTAGGAAAAGGGGAGATGCAACGAGATCAGGGTGTCATGGTACATCTGTCATTGAAGGTTGGCATGCAGGTACAGCAGGCGGTGAAGAAGGCAAATTGGCATGTTGGCCTTCATAGCTTCGCGATTTGAGTATAGGAGCAGGGAGGTCTTACTGCAGTTGTATAGAGCCTTGGTGAGGCCACACATGGAATATTGTGTTGAGTTTTGGTCTCCTAATCTGAGGAAGGACCTTCTTGCTATTGAGGGAGTACAGCGAAGGTTCACCAGACTGATTCCCGGGATGGCAGGACTGACATATGAGGAAAGACTGGATCAACTGGGCTTGTATCCACTGGAGTTTAGAAGAATGAGAGGATCTCATAGAAACATATAAAATTCTGACGGGATTGGACAGGTTAAGAGGCAGGAAGAATGTCCCCATTGCTGGGGAGTTCCAGAACCAGGGGTCACAGTCTAAGGATAAGGGGTAAGCTATTTAGGACTGAGATGAGGAGAAACTTCTTCACTTAGAGAGTGGTTAACCTGTGGAATTCCGTACCGCAGAGAGTTGTTGAGGCCAGTTCATTAGATATAATTAAGAGGGAATTAGATATGGCCCTCACGGCCAAAGGGATCAAGGGGTATGGAGAGAAAGCAGGAAAGGGGTACTGAGGTTGAATGATCAGCCATGATCTTTTTGAATGGCGGTGCAGGCTTGAAGGGCCGAATGGCCTGCTTCCTGCACCTAATTTCTATGTTTCTAACAACAGTGACTACCCTTGAAAAGTAATGAATTGGCTGCAAAGCACTATGCAATGTACTGAGCAGCTTTTTGAATGCAAGTTTGTTTATTCTTGTATAAACTGAGCACTATGCGTCCCAGGTGGCTCTGATGCATACATGTTATTGAATTGTCAGCATTTTCTTGAAGATGATACATTCCATAACTAAAGATGATATTCTAACCTGCAAGTGACAATGTCATGAGCCGGTTAAGTCTTACTTTAAGTGAGATAAACTGCGTATCCCACTTTTCAAAGCACAAGTAAAGGTGTTGACAAACTATTTTCAAATGTCTAAATGTAGCTACTTCAAAGTGAGTTCAGCTACTCTGCATTGTGATTTAATGAGGATTGCAGAATATTGTATAAATCAGGCTGTCTCATACGCTTTAGAATTAAGATTCTCACCAAGCAATTTTCAACATGTAAAGGAGACAAGTGAATAGAACCAGAAATGTATACAGCACATAAAGAGGCCATTTTGTCCATCGTGTCTGAAATAATCTAAACTAATCCCACTGCTTCTGCTACATCCCCATACATCTGTGATTTATTCTGCTTCAAATGTTTATCTATGCTTACCTTAATTAATTTACATGTTACAACAACACTCTGCATAAAGAAACTTCTCCTCAGCTCTCTCATTCTTTTAGTGACAATTTTAAATTCATGACCCCTCACCAGACTCCTCATTATTTGCAGCCATTTTTTCTTATTCCCTTTTATTCCTTCTAATCTTCCTTTTCATCGTGCCATTGCACTTTCTATATTCCTCATGATTTAAAAAGACATTTTTAGCCCTAATTTTACCAATTAATTTTATCTCTTAAGTTTCAGTTTAATTATAATCTCATTTATCCATGGAAGTCTGTATTCCTGTTTCACCTTGTGGGAATATATTTATTTTGTACCTGTACTGTATCTCATATATTTGAAAATGTCCCACTGTTGATCTGTCATCTTGTTTGCTATTACTTTCCGCCCAAATAACTTGGGCCATTTTCCCTTTTATCTCAGTGAACTTTCTTTTCTCAGGCCAACACCCTTATCTTTAACTCATTATACTTTTCAAATGTTTTATTTTGTGTGGTTGGTAATGCCCAATTGTTCTCCTACTCTCACATCCCACTTCATTTCTCTCAGCTAATTCCAGCAATGCTTCTTTTTTCCTGGTCCAGAAACATATTGATCCAAGAAGCCGTCTTCAATGGATTCTAAAAGTTGTTGTCCAGCTTAACATATGCATTATCTTTAGAATCATAGAAATTTACAGCACAGAAGGAGGCCATTTTGGCCCATTGTGTCCGCACCGGTCGAAAGAGCTATCCAGCCTAATTTCATTTTCCAGCTCTTGGTCCGTAGCTTTGTAGGTTACGGCGCTTCAAGTGCACATTCAAGTACATTTTAAATGTGAGGAGGATTTCTATCTCTACCACCCTTTCCGACAGTGAGTTCTAGATCCCTACTACTCTTTGGGCAAAAAATATTCTCCTCAACTCCTCTCTAATCTTTCTACCAATTAGTTTAAATCTATGCCCCTCGTTATTGACCTCTCTGCTAAGGGGTTTCCTATCCACTCTATCTAGGCCCTTCATAATTGCATACACCTCAATTAAGTCTCCCCTCCTTTGTTCCAAAGAAAGAAACCCCAGCCTATCCAATCTTTCCTCATAGCTAAAATTCTCCAGTCCTGGCAATGTCCTCGTAAATTTCCTCCATATCCTCTCTTGTACAATCAGATCTTTCCTATAGTGTGGTGACCAGAACTGTACGCAGTACTCTAGCTGTGACCTAATTAGTGTTTTATACATTTCTAGCATAACTGTTCATATTCTATGCCTCAGCTAATAAAGGAAAGTATCCTGTATGCCTTCTAAACCACCTTATCTACCTGTCCTGCTACCATCAGTGCTATTCACGACATCCTCAGCATCGCGGATGCTCCAGAGTGAATCCATGCGCAGCTCCAGTGCCGCAATGCGGTCTGTCAGGAGCTGCAGCAGGATACACTTCCTGCACATGTAGTCGTCAGGGACACTGGAAGCGTCCCTGAGTTCCCACATAGCACAGGAGGAGCATGACACATGTCCGAGCTTTCCTGCCATGACTTAACCCTTAGATTAACTTAATTTAATTTGGCAACAATGATAAAGGTTACCTACTTATAATGGAAAAGAAAAAGAAGATCCTGTATGTTCCTTGAAATCCAGGTGGCTCGAGATTTGGGAGTCTCGCCCCTTTATGGTTGTTCTGGACCCTCACTATCTCCTCCTTAATTGCCTCCCACTGCTCTGAAACTGATTTACCTTCAAGTAGTTGTTTCCCGTCCACTTTTGCTAATTCACATCTCAGCTCAGTAAAATTAGCTTTTCCCGAATCGGAACTTTTACACCTGGTCTATTTTCTTTCCCATAACTATAATCTAACTGAATTATGATCACTACCACCAAAATGCCCTCTCACTGATACCCCTTCCACCTGCCCAGCTTCATTCCCTAAAACTAAGTCCAGACGGCCCCCTCTGTTACGTACTGGCTAAAAAAACTTCCCCTGAATGCATTTTAAGAATTCTGCGCCCTCTATTCCTTTACATTAATTCTATCCTAGTTAATATTAGGGTAGTTGAAGTCTCCTACTATTACGGCCCTATTGTTTATGCAATCTATTTGGGGATAATTATCATCATCCAGTATTATTGCCCTGTTATTCTTACATATTTCACTGAACTTTCTTACAAATCTCCCTCTACTTCAGGCCCATTATTTTGGTGGCCGGTAATGTACACGAAGAATTGTACCATTTCCCTACCTATTAATTTTTTTCAAATGGATCTGTCTTAACACAACCCCCAGAATATCCTTTCATTCTAGCCCTGTGAAAGAATTCTTTATTAATTCTGCAACGCTTTCATTTTTTTCTCCTTGCTAGTGCTTTCAGGATTGACTTAGGCCCCATCTCAGGTGAAGCCCATCAATCCTGCAGTCTCGTAGGCCACACCTGTAGACCTCTTTCTTTAGCTCACCGAATATGATTCATAACTCTGCAAAAAAAAGTTCTTACTAAACAGTAAGGCTCTCGGGTTATGGACATGTTTTCACTTTTGAAGGAGTTCAGTACATTCTGTTATTTGTATTGATTCAGGTCCATGTCCCAGCGAATAGTATTTCACGTCTGCAAACTATGCTCCTAATCGGTCTGGAATTACTGAAAATGGTAAATTATTTGCTAATGTTGATAACAAACAGAATGCACTTTCCGTTTTATAGTAGCCACTAAGAATTCTTAAAAGAGAAGAAAATACTAGACTTGAACCCAACAAACAATCAATACATCTTTTTATATGAATACTCTATCTCTCAGCCTCCTACATCGACCCCCAGAAAGTTATTTCTCGCTACCTACTCAAAATTAGGGTCTGGATAACCATAACATTCTCAAGCCAAATGTTGACAAACTGGAGCCATCCTCGGCTCCCACAACCACTTGCTTTGACGCCATCAATCTCCACCTCAAGTAAAGCCCAAAGGTGCAGAACCTTTGTGTACTACTTGACTTCAAGCCCACCTTCCACCTCTACAACCAATCTGTTATCAAAACTGCATTCCTTTAACCTCTGAAACATTGCCTGCCTTCACCTGCTCCTCCTGCTACGTCTATTCCTTGTCCACCACCCTCTACTGTGCTCTCGGCCATCTCGCTGCATGTGAAGAGTGCTATAGATATATAAATTGTTGTTGTATTTAAATACCAATATCAGAGATTGTATTGCATTGCTGTGGTGTAGATTTTCTATTTAACTATACTTTACTGTTATAGGCGTTGTCTGGTGGTTGCCTTATAAAAAATGGTTATACGTTCCAACAAAAGAACTGCACTTAAGAGAAATGAATTATGAGATCAAGTGCACTACTTTATGGAAAGAAGAAATTAGGAATAGAATTACTGACCCGCTGGTCACAGCAACCAATGGAGTGGTGAGACCCAAAACATCTAATCCTCTCTGGAATCAGTGTATGTCAGTGGGACAAAAGATAAAAGGACTGGTTTGTTCTAACCTGTGGGATGTCTTCCTGGTAAGGTTTCTGATGGCCCTAGCTAACCTCCTGTATTACAGCAATTTTGTTTTAGCCGTTGAAGAAAGATTTAGTGTCACACCAAGACTAATAGGATATCTCATCAGTTACGGTGGAATAATTGGAGCTCTATCAGGTTTTATAGCTGGCTCTGTCACCAGATTATACAACAACAAAATCTTACTACTGTTGTTACATTCAAGCATCCTCACATGCTGCATGATGGCGATGTACTCTGTTGCAACATCCATACAGGTAGTTGTATTGTGCTCAACTGTTTTGGGGTTTTCAACCACTATTGGCCGCATGTGCATCACTGACATGGAACTGAGCCGAGGTGGGAGGCAGACTAGAGGTACGCTGATAGGAGCTGGTCAATCAGTGACGGCTGTTGCACGTATACTTGCCCCTCTGCTTTCTGGGATTGTTCAGGAGTTCAGCGTGTGCGGTCCGCCAAGACTTGGAGCTGCCTTAGCTTTACTGGCTATCTTCGTTATGACTTCTCTTCATTCAAAACTCAACAAAATCACAGAGGCTAAAGTCAAGTTACATTAAGGAATTGCAGAAAGTAGTGTAAAGTAAAGTGACCTGTTTGAAGGAGAATGTGGCCAAAAGTGTAATAATGTGTCACTAATTTCTTTTACTGGTTCATGTTTTCTATTCCTTACCAATTTTCTCCCCACACTCCCTCCTCTCTTTGAAGCACTGACTCTGTTGAACTACAGTTCCCCTGGTGCTGGTTACCCTCTTGTACCCTTTATGTCAGAGTCTTGATGGCGAATGTCAGCAGGCTATGCACTCATGATGGCAAAGGCAGCTCATCCCAATCCTGCCCTCACCCACCATCCACAGAGACACATTTCCAATGGGCTTTACTGGATAGCAATCAGAAGTGGAAACACTTGCTGATTTTCCCTTCCCTAAGCCAAATGTCCTGAGGCTAGTTTTGGGGGGGGTACATTGCCCTACACCGGTTTCGAGTCTCAGAGCTTAAGCGAGGACTGGAGGCACTGAGGAGCATCCGAGAGAACGAGAGGTACGTGGATAGCTCGTTTCAGGCGTTGGTCACCCCACAGATTAAAAGGGTACAGGAGGATAGGGAATGGGCGACCATCGCACACAAGAGTATGGCAAGGCAGGTAGTGCAGGAATCCCCCGAGGCTATCCCGCTCTCCAACCGGTACTCTATTCTGACTACTGGCGAGGGGGTGATGTCTCTGGGGAGTGCAGCCAGGGCCAAGTCCACAGCACCGTGGGTGGCTCAGCTGCACAGGGGGAGAGGAAGAAGACGGGAAGGGCTATAGTGATAGGAGATTCAATAGTTAGGGGAGCAAATAGGTGCTTCTGCGGCAGCAAAAGTGACATCAAGATGGTGTGTTGCCTCCCTGGTGCAAGGGTCAATGATATCACTGAGCAACTGCAGGGCATTCTGGGGAGGGAAGTGGAACAGCCAGTGGTTGTGGTCCACATTGGTACCAATGACATAAGTAGAAGGAGGGGTGAGGTCCTGAAAGCTGAGTTCAGGGAGCTAGAAGTAAGATTGAAAGACAGGACCTCAAAGGTGGTAATCTCGGGATTACTGCCAGTGCCACATACTAGTGAGGGTAGAAATAGCAAGGCTAGTCAGATAAATACATGGCTGAGGCATTGGTGTAGGAGGGAGGGCTTTAGTTTCCTGAACAATTGGGACCGCTTCTGGAGTAGGTAGGACCTGTACAAGTCAGACAGGTTACACCTCAACAGAGTCGGGACCAATGTTCTCTCGGGTGGTTTTGATAGTGCGGTTGGGAGGGCTTTAAACTAGCTTGGCAGGGGGATGGGAACCCAGGAGAGGGTTAGAGTGGGTGAGAGCTCAGATGAACAGAACCCCAAGAAAGGATGCAAAAGGCAGGAGGCAACAGAGCAGAGTAGCACTGAGGTAAGTGTAAACCACAAGGTGATAGGAAGGGACAATATGTATGAATATAAAGGGGGTGCAGGAGGGGTCAAAACTAAAAATCATGGTTTAAAAACTAGTATTAAAACACTCCACCTAAACACACGCAGCATTCGAAACAAAGTAAATGAGTTGACGGCACAAATCATTACAAATGGGTATGATTTAGTGGTCATTACTGAAACGTAGTTGCAGGGTGGCCAAGACTGGGAATTGAACATACAGGGGTATCTGACAATTCGGAAAGATAGACAAGAAGGGAAAGGAGGTGGGGTAGCTCTGGTAATAAAGGATGATATCAGGGCAGCTGTGAGAGACGATATTGGCTCTAATGAACAAAATGTTGAATCATTGTGGGTGGAGATTAGAGATCGTAAGGGGAAAAAATCACTGGTGGGCGTAGTTTATAGGCCCCCAAATAATAACTTCACGATGGGGCGGACAATAATCAAGGGAATAATGGAGGCATGTGAAAAAGGAATGGCAGTAATCATGGGGGATTTTAACCTACATATCGATTGGTCAAATCAAATCGCACGGGGTAGCCTTGAGGAGGAATTCATAGAATGCATGCGGGATTGTTTCTTAGAACAGTATGTTACAGAACTTACAAGGGAGCAAGCTATCTTAGATCTGGTCCTGTGTAATGAGACAGGAATAGTAAACGATCTCCTAGTAAAAGATCCTCTCGGAATGAATGATCACAGTATGGTTGAATTTGTAATACAGATTGAGGGTGAGGAAGTAGTGTCTCAAACGAGCGTACTATGCTTAAACAAAGGGGACTACAGTGGGATGAGGGCAGAGTTGGCTAAAGTAGACTGGGAACACAGACTAAATGGTGGCACAATTGAGGAACAGTGGAGGACTTTTAAGGAGCTCTTTCATTGTGCTCAACAAAAATATATTCCAGTGAAAAAGAAGGGCGGTAAGAGAAGGGATAACTAGCTGTGGATAACCAAGGAAATAAAGGTGAGTATCAAATTAAAAACCAATGCGTATAAGGTGGCCAAGGTTAGTGGGAAACTAGAAGATTGGGAAAATTTTAAACGGCAGGAAAGAATGACTAAGAAAGCAATAAAGAAAGGAAAGATAGATTACGAAAGTAAAACTTGCGCAAAACATAAAAACAGATAGTAAAAGCTTTTACCGATATATAAAACAGAAAAAAGTGACTAAAGTAAATGTTGGTCCCTTAGAAGATGAGAAGGGGGATTTAATAATGGGAAATGTGGAAATGGCTGAGACCTTCAACAATTATTTTGCTTCGGTCTTCACAGTGGAAGACACAAAAACCATGCCAAAAATTACTGGTCACGGGAATGTGGGAAGGGAAGACCTTGAGACAATCACTATCACTAGCGGGGTAGTGCTGGACAGGCTAATGGGACTCAAGGTAGACCAGTCCCCTGGTCCTGATGAAATGCATCCCAGGGTATTAAAAGAGATGGCAGAAGTTATAGCAGATGCATTCGTTATAATCTACCAAAATTTTCTGGACTCTGGGGAGGTACCATCGGATTGGAAAGCAGCTAATGTAACGCCTCTGTTTAAAAAATGGGGCAGACAAAAGGCAGGTAACTATAGGCCGGTTAGTTTAACATCTGTAGTGGGGAAAATGCTTGAAGCTATCATTAAGGAAGAAATAGCGGGACATCTAGATAGGAATAGTGCAATCAAGTAGATGCAACATGGATTCATGAAGGGGAAATCATGTTTAACTAATTTACTGGAATTCTTTGAGGATATAACGAGCATGGTGGATAGAGGTGTACTGATGGATGTGGTGCATTTAGATTTCCAAAAGGCATTCGATAAGGTGCCACACAAAAGGTTACTGCAGAAGATAGAGGTTCGCGGAGTCAGTGGAAATGCATTAGCATGGATAGAGAATTGGCTGGCTAACAGAAAGCAGAGAGTCGGGATAAATGGGTTCTTTTCGGGTTGGAAATCGGTGGTTAGTGGTGTGCCATAGGGATCGGTGCTGGGACCACAACTGTTTACAATATACATAGATGACCTGAAAGAGGGACAGAGTGTAGTGTAACAAAATTTGCAGATGACACAAAGATTAGTGGGAAAGCGGGTTGTGTAGAGGACACAGAGAGGCTGCAAAGAGATTTAAATAGGTTAAGCGAATGGGCTAAGGTTTGGCAGATGGAATACAATGTCGGAAAATGTGAGGTCATCCACCTTGGGGAAAAAAAAACAGTAAAAGGGAATATTATTTGAATGGGGAGAAATTACAACAGGTTGCGGTGCAGAGGGACCTGGGGGTCCTTGTGCATGAATCCCAAAAAGTTAGTTTGCAGGTGCAGTAGGTAATCAGGAAGGCAAATGGAATGTTGGCCTTCATTGCGAGAGGGATGGAGTACAAAAGCAGGGAAGTCCTGCTGCAACTGTACAGGGTATTGGTGAGGCTGCAACTGGAGTACTGTGTGCAGTTTTGGTCACCTTACTTAAGGAAGGATATACTAGCTTTGGAGGGGGTACAGAGACGATTCACTAGGCTGATTCCGGAGATGAGGGGGTTACCTTATGATGATAGATTGAGTAGACTGGATCTTTACTCGTTGGAGTTCAGAAGGATGAGGGGTGATCTTATAGAAACATTTAAAATAATGAAAGGGATAGACAAGATAGAGGCAGAGAGGTTGTTTCCACTGGTCGGGAAGACTAGAACTAGGGGGCACAGCCTCAAAATACGGGGGAGCCAATTTAAAACCGAGTTGAGAAGGAATTTCTTCTCCCAGAGGGTTGTGAATCTGTGGAATTCTCTGCGCAGGGAAGCAGTTGAGGTTAGCTCATTGAATGTATTCAAATCACAGATAGATATATTTTTAACCAATAAGGGAATTAAGGTTCATGGGGAGCGGGTGGGTAAGTGGAGCTGAGTCCTCGGCCAGATCAGCCATGATCTTGTTGAGTGGCGGAGCAGGCTCGAAGGGCTAGATGGCCTACTCCTGTTCCAAATTCTTATGTTCTTATGTATTATGTTCTTATAATTCAAATTTATCTTGGGGGGGTGGGTGGGTGGGTGGGTGGAGGTGGGAAGAGCCAGAAAATTGGACTCTTTAAATCAAAAAATGCTTTTGGGCATTGTTGGGAGCGGGAGTGGGACGTTGTCATCAGAGCCGCACTGACCATGTCAGTGTGGCACTGAAGCATCGCAACATCCCTCTTCTTTACTTAAAGGGGAGGGACGCTGTGAAGCTTAGTAACACCTCCATGGCACCATTGGGCCACCAGGGAGGGGTTTGGCTGGGCCAGCAGTCTGGCACCCAGGCTGCTTGTCAGGCAGGAAAGAAGGGGTAGCTGTTTGTGTCGCCCCTGGCCCGGGTCCAATTGCGGACACGCCTTACCGACCCATTACTGCCACTGAGAGATGGTAACGGGCCTTAAAAAGAAGGCTATTTTGGCCCCTTAATGTCTTAACCATTGCCTTGGTGGATCAGAAAACTCAGCACAGACCTGGAAAACAAACTACTTATTTCATAGCACCTATGGTTTAGGTGCTCACCCTATAAATTCCCTGAGCCACTGAGAAAACTCTAGTTCTTGATTTTAATGTGCCAGCAATAAGAACATTGTGCAATGACTGGCTTCAGAAAACATAGAGTATGTATGTGATAAAGCAACAGAATATCTAAACCTGAAGAACAAAATATGATGCCAGCATCAGATAAAGTTAACCCAAATGATGCATCGCCTTGTGAGACACAAAGAAGGTCCCAGGAGTTTGATCTTTGGTGTGTGCTGAGTTACCTAATCTCAGCCAAGACTGCAGTTCGAATGGTGTACAATCAATCATAGGTCCTTCTCTAGATCGTGCTCCAGTCACTTCTGTTTGTCGGTGAATGCATGTGGATGACATAAAAACTGTGATATACTCGGAAGAGCTTGTTGACAGTCTGCATCTAGATTCATAGATGGAGAATATTGGTGTGGGGAAGGTGCTCGAGGGCCCCCACTGCTTGTAAAGCTGTAACCCAGCAAGAGTCATTCCCTTCAGGAGAAGAGAGAAATTTGGATGATGAATGTTTCTTTATTGCTCGATTATATAAGTTTTACATATAGTGCGCAGTTCCTGTGCTTATAAAAAGGTCACGTCATCCTATTTCCATCACATCTGAGAGTTAGTTTTAAGCTGTAAAATATGTCCGAGAGGTACATACAGTCTTTCCAAACTAAAGAAGGAACAAACCTGCATTATATATGGCATCTTATCGCATCCCAAAATACTTTATACAAAATACTGGACTACTTTTTTTGTGAAGCGCAATCACTGTTATGTAGCTAAACAAGGTGGCTCTTTGGCACTATGCTCCACAGTATCACCCTCTTCGGGAACCGTATCCAATCGCAACCCACTCTCTGACATAGATATCTGTCTGTTCTTGCTTCCCCCCCACTCCCCCCAGTCCATCTTTGTCTCTTCAGCCATAGCAGGTCTCATCCAATCATCCTGACCAGTACTCATTCTGGCCTCACCCCTGCATACTCCCCAGCCCTGCTACCTTGGGTCTATGCTACTGCTTCCCCGCTCCCCAATTTCCTCAGGTCTCAACTGCTGCGCTTGCTCTCACCAAAATCACTTATTTTGACCACCACTTACCAATCACTCTCCGCTGCCCTGCACACCTGCACCTTTCTCCCTATCCTTATTCCCTCCTGTCAATGTCCCTGCCCCAAATCAAGCAGCCATGCCTTTCTCCACTGTTAATCCACCCCCTCAAATGGTATGTTTTTGTCAGCAGCTCTTCACAACCTTTTTTCCCTGTCCTTTCATACCCAGAAACCTTCACCCCAATGCTCCCACACCTTGCCACATACCACACCCAAGTCTGTCCTACTCCTCACCAGTGTTTCTGCATCGCATAACCACTTACCTCATTCTCCCAGATAGCTAAATCCTGCTCATTGCTCCCAAACTGTCTGCATTTCTGCCTCCGGTCTCTTGTACATTACCCCTTCCCTCTCTGACCCCCTCACCCATTTGTATCAAAAGTACATCAGATGCCTTTAATTACTGATCAAGTAAAAGTACATTTGTTCTACTTTTAGCCATTGGCCACCTAGCTTCCACACTCTTTTTAATTCTTTCCCTGGGCCTCTTTCTCTTCTCCTTTTAAGACTTTCCTTAAAACCTACATATATGATTGAAGATTTTGGCCATCCCTCCTAATCTCTCATTCTTTAGCTTGGCTTCTGTTTTCTGTGGAACGCCTTGGGACGTTTTTCTACCTTAAAGGCACTATATAAATGCAAGTTCTTGTTATTCTGAATAAATATTATACAATGTGATATTGATCCAAGGCAAGTAAAGCTGATCACGACGTAGGGTTTGAAGTTGCTATTTGTTTTATTTTAAGCAATTGACTATTCACATATCTGAATAAAACTTTTAATTTGCACTATGTGGTGAATGGGATCAAATGGATGCATAGAGTAAATAATAATGTTGGTGGATATTACATTGCAGTAATAAGTTGTAAAAGTCTTTGTATTTGTTTAATCCTTATAACGAAGGATTTAAAAATGACTGAGGTAATGAAGGGTAGGGCACATGCATGATGTATTAGATATCTGTCTTTGAAATAATCTGTGTCTGTGTCAAAGCCATTTTTAAATAAATTATCAAGACTTTTTATCCAATGGTCAATACAGACAACACTAATACGGTTGTTAAACTAAAAGTGTGATTTTGTATTAAAAAAACTCCATCGCCTCTCTAATAGAAATATGGTTTCCATTAATCAAGTGATATTATACTTGTTCTATTTTTAGCATTTTTTTTAAACAAATGTTTTGTTTTCAGAAATAGCTACTTTGGCACATAACCCAAGGTCAAACTGCAAATATTCCATAATTTTCACCTGTATTCTCTAAGGCAGAAAAATTGACCACCTCTTTTATTATTGAAAATTCATATGAATACTTGAAGAAAATTTATAGAATGATGTTTTCCCAGGAACAAGTGCATTTATTGTCTCTTAACACTTTTTTTCTATTTAAAAACCTGATTGATGGCAGGTGTTACCTAAGCTTTGTGCATAAAAGAGTTTCTCATTTATGCATGGGCCATGTTGTTCAATATTTCTGTGCCAGAAACATATAATGCATTTAGAAAAATAATTTGGGAAGTTCTGGTTATTTGAATTCAGTTCAATAATGGTTTACAGAAGATTTTGTTACAATTTTTTTTTAAATGTCAAAATGTAATGTTTCAATGTCTTAAATGTTGTTTACATGAAACATTTATTTAAGGACAAAATTGAAATCCACATAAGTTACTAATGTGTGCATTGGAGCTAATAAAATGGCTGTCCTAATAAACATTTGTTTACTTTTATTCTCAGACTCTAGAAGATGATGTTTATTGCCCATTCATAGTTGTCTTCAAAATGGGGTGGGCCTTCTCCTTGAATTGCTGCTGGTCTTGTGGAGATGATGGTCCCACAATATTATTAGGTGGAGAATTCTAGCATTTCGAACCAGGGACAATGAAGGAACAGCAATATATGTGTGGTATTGGGGGTAATGTACTGACATGGATTGAGAACTGGTTGGCAGACAGCAAACAGAGAGTCGGGATAAATGGGTCTTTTTCAGAATGGCAGGCAGTGACTAGTGGGGTGCTGCAGGGCTCAGTGCTGGGACCCCAGCTATTTACAATATACATTAATGATTTGGATGAAGGAATTGAGTGTAATATCTCCAAGTTTGCAGACGACACTAAGCTGGGTGGCGGTGTGAGGAGGACGCTAAGAGGCTGCAGGGTGACTTGGACAGTTTAGGTGAGTGGGCAAATGCATGACAGATGCAGTATAATGTGGATAAATGTGAGGTTATCCACTTTGGAGGCAAAAACACAAAGGCAGAATATTATCTGAATTAGGAAACGGGGAGGTGCAACGAGACTTGGGTGTCATGGTACATCAGTCATTGAAAGTTGGCATGCAGGTACAGCAGGCGGTGAAGAAGGCAAATGGTATGTTGGCCTTCATAGCTAGGATTTAAGTATAGGAGCAGGGAGTTCTTCCTGCAGTTGTACAGGGCCTTAGTAAGGCCTCACCTGGAATATTGTATTCAGTTTTGGTCTCCAAATCTGAGGAAGGACGTTCTTGCTATTGAGGGAGTGCAGCAAAGGTTCACCAGTCTGATTCCCAGGATGGCAGGACTGACATATGAGGAGCGACTGGATCGACTGGGCCTGTATTCACTGGAGTTTAGAAGGATGAGAGGGGATCTCATAGAAATATATAAAATTCTGACAGAACTAGACAGGTTAGATGCAGGAATAATGTTCCCGTGTTGGGGAAGTCCAGAACCAGGGGACATAGTCTAAGGATAAGGGGTAAGTCATTTAGGACTGAGCTGAGGAGAAACTTCTTCACTCAGAGAGTTGTTAACCTGTGGAATTCCCGACCGCAGAGAGTTGTTGATGCCACTCATTGGATATATTCAAGAGGGAGTTAGATATGGCCCTTACAGCTAAAGGGATCAAGGGGTATGGAGAGAAAGCAGGAAAGGCGTACTGAGGTGAATGATTAGCCATGATCTTATTGAATGGTGGTGCAAGCTCAAAGGGCCAAATGGCCTACTCCTGCACCAATTTTCTATGTTTCTATGTCCAAGGCAGGGTAGTATGTGACTTGAATGGGAACTGGAGGAGATCGTTTTCTCGTGACATTGTTGCTCTTGTCTGTCTTGGCAGTAGAGTTCATGGAGCTGGGTGATGCTTTTGAGTAAGCTTGGTGAGGTGCTGCAGTGCATCTTGTTAGTGCATCAGGATTCACTACAGCATACTGCCAGTTCCAGGGGCAGGAGGTGTGGATATCGAATTTAATAAATGGGGCATTGATCAAACAGATGGCTTTGTCCTGGATGGTGTCGAGTTGCTTGCATGTTGTTACGGCTGCATCCATGCAGGTGGGTGGTGAGTAGTCCATCATCCTCCTGACTTGAGCCATGTAGATAGTGGCGATGTAATGAGAGGTCTGGAGGTGAGCTACTTACTGCATAACATCAAACCTCTCCCCTACTGTAGTAGCCATTATATTGATAAAACTGGTCCAGTTAAGCTTCGGGTTGATAATGACCCCGGAATGTTGATGTTGGCGGACTTGCCAGTGGTGGTGCCGTTAAAGGAGGTAAATTGGGCATTCTTATTGGAAATGGTCATTGCCTGGCTTATGTGGCACAAATGTTAGTTGCCATATGTCTGCCGAAGTCTAGAGGTTCTCTCGGTCCAACTGTAACCTGGCATAGGCTGCTGCATTATCAAAGGAGTTGTGAATGGAGCTGAACATTGTAGAATTGTCAGTGAACATCCCCACTCAGTGACCTTAAGACAGAGGTCATTGATAAAGCGGCTTAAGATAATTGGGCCAACGACACAGCTCTAAGCAATTCCTGCTGTGATTTCCTGGGGAAACTATGATTGATTGGCTGTTGACAATCATGGCTGTTTTCCTCTGTCAGGTAGGACTCCAGTCACTGTAGGGTTTTCTCATCATTTCAGTTTTGTTCGGGATCCATGGTGCCATTCTCAATGAAATGTTGCCTTGTTGTCGAAGGCAACTATTCTGCCCTCTCCCCTTTCATTCTGAACTTGTGTCCATGTTTGGATCAAATTTGTGATGAGGTCAGAAGCTGAATGGTTCTGGTGAAACCTAAAGTGAGCATCAAAGAGCTGGTTATTGGTGAGTAAGTGGCACATGATAACACTGTTGATGACTCCTTCCATCCCTTTATTGATTGGAGCAGGCCAATGGTTCGGTAATTAGCAGGGTT
Source organism: Pristiophorus japonicus (assembly GCF_044704955.1). Taxonomy (NCBI): domain Eukaryota; kingdom Metazoa; phylum Chordata; class Chondrichthyes; family Pristiophoridae; genus Pristiophorus; species Pristiophorus japonicus. The sequence goes on along the minus strand of NC_091986.1, from coordinate 132,041,603 downwards.
AAATTTGTCTTTTCTATGGATATGACATACCTGGGCAATTTTCCACATTGTTAACTAAATGTCAGTGCCTTCGCTGCACTAGAGCAGCTTGGCTAGTGAGCTGGTAAGTTTTGGGGTGGAGGTCTTCAGCCTAACATCTGTGGTTGGGAAAATGTTGGAGTCTATTATTAAAGAAGCAGTAGCAGGACATTTGGAAAAGCAAAATTCGGTCAGGCAGAGTCAACATGGATTTATGAAGGGGAAATCATGTTTGACAAATTTGCTGGAATTCTTTAAGAATGTAACGAACAGGGTGGATAAAGGGGAACCAGTGGATGTGGTGTATTTGGACTTCCAGAAGGCATTTGACAAGGTGCCACATAAAAGGTTACTACACAAGATAAAAGTTCATGGGGTTTGGGGTAATATATTAGCATGGATATAGGATTGGGTAACTAACAGAAAACAGAGAGTCGGGATAAATGGTTAATTCTCTGGTTGGCAATCAGTAACTAGTGGGGTGCCGCAGGGATCAGTGCTGGAACCCCAACTATTTACAATCTATATTAACAACTTGGAAGAAGGGACTGAGTGTAACGTAGCCATGTTTGCTGATGATACAAAGATGGGAGGAAAAGCAATGTGAGGAGGACACACAATATCTGCAAAAGGACATAGACTAGCTAAATGAGTGGGCAAAAATTTTGCAGATGGAGTATAATGTTGGAAAGTGTGAGGTCATGCACTTTGGCAGAAAGAAAATCAAAGAGCAAGTTATTATTTAAATGAAGATTACAAAGTGCTGCAGTACAGTGGGATCTGGGGGTACTTGTGCATGAAACATAAAAGAATAGTATGCAAGTACAGCAAGTGATCAGGAAGGCCAATGGAATCTGGGCCTTTATTGCAAAGGGGATGGAATATAAAAGTAGGGAAGTCTTGCTACAGCTATACAGGGTATTGGTGAGGCCACACCTGGAATACTGCGTGCAGTTTTGGTTTCCATATTTATGAAAGGATATACTTGCTTTGGAGACAGTTCAGAGAAGGTTCACTCGGTTGATTCCAGAGATGAGGGAGTTGACTTATGAGGAAAGGTTGAGTAGGTTGGGCCTCTAGTCATTGGAATTCAGAAGAATGAGAGGTGATCTTATCGCAACGTATAAGATTATGAGGGGGCTTGACAAGGTGGATCCAGAGAGGATATTTCCACTGATGGAGAAGACTAGAACTAGAGGACATGATCTTAGAATAAGGGACTGCCCATTTAAAACAGAGATGAGGAGAAATGTCTTCTCTAAGGGTTGTAAATCTGTGGAATTTGCTGCCTCAGAGAGCTGTGGAAGCTGGGACATTGAATAAATTTGACAGAAATAGACAGTTTCTGAAACGATAAAGGGTAATGGGGAGCGTGCAGGGAAGTGGACCCGAGTCCATGATCGGATCAGCAATGATCGCATTAAAAGGCGGAGCAGGCTCAAGGAGCCTATGGCCTACACCTGCCCCAATATCTTATGTTCTCATGTTCTTATTAGTACTGTGATGTTTTAAGAGACCATAGCCTCCACTGTGTTCAACATAAACAGTAACGTAATGTCACGTGGAGTGAACCGAATTGGTTGGAAATGACATCTATGGGGACCTTGGGAGGAGGCCATATAGGATTGTTCACTTGCTACTTTTGAAGACACTAGCAAACACTTGAACCTTATCTTTTGCACTCATGCTGGGCTGTGCCATTGTTGTTGAGAGGATATTTAATGAGCATCCCCATCATTAGTTGCCTGATTACCCACTACTATTCTCAACTGCATGTGGTAGGGTTTATAAGGAAGGAATAATGCTCTAGGAGAGCACCAATGCTGTCGCACATTTGTTACATGGCATTTGAAACACAGCCCAGAATTTCTTCAATCCCATTTAGACCGGTTTCTGTGCTGATCCTGCCGACGAGAATTTTCTTGTAGAGTTGCTTACGCCAGAAAGTAAAGAACAGCATAAAAGCCCAAGTGCAGCACCACCATTAGGGGCATTGGCAAATGGGAAGCTGCCTTCTGCTCACTCAGCCTTTTGTCCTTGCTGCTCCTCTTCCATTATTACAGCCTTTAGGAAGGCCATTCCAGCTGCTTAGTGAATGGCCAAATCAATTCTGAGCTCACTTAGAAGCACTTTGCTTACGCACACTGCTCATCGATGCTCATTTTGAGTTCAGCCAGGACCACTAGGCTAAACCTTATTACAGCATTGGTCCAAACATGGACAAAAGAGTTCAATTCCAGCGGTGAGGTGAGAGTGACTACCCTTGACATCAAGGCAGCATTTGACTGGTGTGACACCAAAGGAGCCCTATTAAAACTGAGGTCAATGGGGATCAGGTGGTAAACTCTCCAGTGGTTGGATTCATACCGAGCACAAAGATGATTGTGGTTGTTGGAGGCCAATCAGGTTATCGTTGCAGGCCCCATGACATTGCTGCAGAAGTTCATGGCAGCATTATAGGCCCAACTATCTTCAGCTTCTTCAACAATGAGCTCCCCTCCATCATAGGTCAGAAGTGGGGCTGTTTACTGAGGAAGTGAGTGTTTGAAACATAGAAAATAGGTGCAGGAGTAGGCCATTCAGCCCTTCAAGCCTGCACCGCCATTCAATGAGTTCATGGCTGAACATGAACTGAAGGCCAGGACCTCAAATCTGGAACCAAGCTTTTATGGTCTACAGGGCAGTAGTGATACCTGCCCTGCTATATGACTCAGAGACATGGACCATATACAGCAGACATCTCAAAGCTCTGGAGAAGTACCACCAACGCTGCCTCTGCAAGATCCTGCAAGTACACTGGGAGGATAGACGCACTGACATCAGTGTTCTCGCTCAGACCAACATCCCCAGTGTCGAATCACTGACCACACTCGACCAGCTCCGTTGGGCGGACCACATCGTCCGCATCATCATCATCATAAGTGGTCCCTCGTATCGAGGATGACTTGTTTTCATGCCAAAAATGGATGAGTTCAGAAATGAAGGACCTAATATTCCAGGTCCTTAACTACATGTTGAAGGGTGGAAGATGCCTGTGCGTGGATTTTTTTTAAGGTGGTGGCTGTTGCACACCTGCCACCAAACAGGCTTGACACAGCTAGGTCTTGGTCCAGTGGCAAGGATTAACCAAGACGACTGGAGACCAGCTCTGCTGCATGCACCTAGTGCGCAAACATATTGCAGTGTGGGCTGGTCCGTGCTGTCCCTGGGCCGTCGCCTCTTCTGGGCACCAAACTCACGCCTCTCCTGGGCCTCAATCACATTGCTCCGCGATCACTCGCTGCTCCTGCACCCGGACCTCGCCGTTTCTGCTGTACCTGCCCATGCTCCAATCAGCGACCTGGACCTTGGTAACATCCAATCCAGTCACCCTCTACACAGCTGTCACTTTCCAGCACGTGCTGTACCTTGAAGTGGTACGCTCTTTTGAAGGCCCCGACCTGCTGATGGTCCTTGCAGGTTGGAGCCACCGTGCCGAATGCCAGGTCAGGCTCCACGCTGCTCCTTTGAAGGCCCCAACCTGCTGATGGTCCTTGCAGATCGGGGCCGCCACGCCGAATGCCTGACACGATACTCCCTAAGCAAGTGCTCTACTAGGCAAACGAGCCCCAGGTGAGCAGAGGAAACGTTTCAAGGACACAAAGTCTCCTTGATAAAGTGCAACATCCTCACTGGCACCTGGGAATCCCTGGCCCAAGACCGCCCAAAACGGGGGAACAGCATCAAAGAAGGCGCTGAGCACCTCGAGTCTTGACGCCGAGAGCATGTAGAAATCAGGCGCAGACAGCGGAAGGAGCGTGCGGCAAGCCAGGCTCCCCACCCACCCTTTCCTTCAACCACTGTCTGCCCCACCTGTGACAGAGACACTAATTCTCGCATTGGACTGTACAGCCACCTGAGAACTCACTTTTAGAGTGGAAGCAAGTCTTCCTCGATTTCGAGGGACTGCCTATGATGATGATGATTGCACAGTGATCAGCTTCATTTGCAATTTGTCAGAAAAAGTAGTAGTCCATGCCCATATGCAATAAGACCTGAAGAACATCCAGGCTTGAGCTGGTCAAGTTCCAGCCAATTTCCATCTCCAACAAGAGAAAGTCTTGTCACTTCCCCATGACATTCAATGGTAGTACCATCACCAACCCCTTCCCGCCCCCCGCCCCCCCCCCCCCGTCATCCCACCATCCACATCCTGGGGGTTGCCATTGACAATGAACCCAACTGGATCACCCACACAAGTGTTGTGGCTGCTCGAGCAAGTCAGACACTGGGTATTCTGTGACAAGTGGCTTAACTCGCGACTCCCCAAAGCATCTCCACAATCTACATGGCACAAGTTAGGAGTATGATGGAATACTCTCCACGTGCATGCGTGTATGCAGCTACAACAACACAAGAAGCTCGACATTAGGACAAAGCAGTCTGCTTGATCGGCAACCCATCTACCACCTTACACATCCACTCCCTCCATCACTGGCGTACCGTAGCTGCAGTATATACACAACTACAAGATGCACAGCAGCAACGCACCAAGAGTAGCAACAATAAGTATTTTCTACTCTCCCGGATTATCTTAGGTTTTATTTACATGTCGGCTGTAGCTCAGCGGTAGCACTCTCGCCAATGAGTCAGGAGGTTTAAGTCCCACTCCAGAGATTTGAGCACATAATCTGGGTGGACATTCTAATACAGTACTAAGGGAGTGCTGCACTGTCAGAGGTTGCATCTGCTCTCTCAGGCGGATGTAAAAGAGCCCATGGCACTATTTTAAAGAACAGCAGAGTTCTCTTCAGAGTCCTGGCCAATATTTATCGCTCAAACAATATCACAAAAACATATCTGATCAATATCACATTGTGGTTTGTGGGTCCTTGCTGTGTGCAAATTGGCTGCTGCAATTCCTATAGTACAACAGTAACTAAATTTCAAAAGTACTTAATTGGTTGTAAAGCGCTTTGGGATGTCCTGAAAGGTGCTATATAAATGCAAGTATTTTTCTTTGTTCGACAGCCCCTTCCAAACCCACAACCTCCACATCTAGGACAAGGGCAGCCAATAGATAGGAATACCATCACCTCCAAATCACACACCATCCTGACTTGGATATATATATATTCCTGTTCCTTCATGGTTGCTGTGTGAAAATCCTGGAACTCCCCACCATTATATAGCTGATGAAAGGAAACACTGGGAGCAAAGTTGCGTACCGAACAGCTGTGAGGAAGGACTTCCTGCGCGAGGCTCTCATGCTCCACTTCCTCTCGGGGAGACCGGGGCGCTAACCTTCAGGAATTTTCCAGCGTTATGCAGAGAGGCACATTGCGCTGGCGGGAACACGGTGCTCCCCTTCCATTAAAGGGGAGGGAATGCTGTGGACTCTGCATTCGGGAGAAAGAGCCACGGCTACACATTTAGCTAGTAGGCTGCCGTGGCAGCAGCCCGGCACAGAATTGGAGTCCGGCCTGCCACATCGCGGCACAGAACCCATGATTTGAAGATGGGAAGGCCGCGACCAGTCAGTCAGCCAGCCATTTTTAACATTGAGGGCCTCCCCTTTAATTTTTGCCCCACGAGCGGCCTAAAACCCAGTGCAACGCCCTCAATGACTTACTGGTCGCGTCTTCAAATCACGGGTTCTGTGCCGCGATGTAGCAGGCCGGACTCCGCTTCTGTGCCAGGCTGCTGCCACGGCAGCCCACTCACTGATGGTGTAGCCGTGGCCCTTTCTCCCTAATGCAGAGTCCACAGCGTTCCCTCCCCTTTAATGGAAGAGGAGGACCCTGTGTTCCCTCGAGGTACATGAAAATGCATGCATACCTACCCTTTAATGTCTTCTGTGCTGCTGCAGTTTGGAACCACTGTTATGGCTTATAGTATGGTCAAGTGCAAGGTGGTAATGCACTGAATGCATTTCATGATGAGTTTCACTGCTTGTTATGCTGCTAGTAACCCATGGTACCGGATATCCTAGCTGGAGCACCAACCTATATGCAAATGTTGTCTAATGAACAACTAGTGACTATTTTCTGAGGAGGCAGCAGGGGAAAGGAGAGCAAGTGGCATCACTTTGGAGATGAGCTGGCTCTGATGGAATATCTGTCTATGGAAGGTTGGAACTCTTTCGGTAATCTGATTCAGTAAAGTGAATCCACAGTACTCCAACAATAACTTGTATTTATATAGCGTCTTCAACATAGTGAAATGTCCCAAGGCGCTTCGAGTATTATGGGATTTTAAAAAATTGACACCGAGTAGAAATTAGTGCAGGTGACCAAAAGCTTGGTCAAAGAGGTATGTTTTAAGGAGCGTCTTGAAGGAGGAAAGAGAGGCAGAGAGGTTTAGGCAGGGAATTCCAGAGCTTGGGGCCTAGGCAACAGAAAGCACGACCACCAGTAATTGAGCGATTATATTCAGGGCTGCTCAAGAGGGCAAAATTAGAGCGCAGACATCTCGGTGGGGGGGAGGCTGGAGGAGATTACAGAGATAGGGAGGGGTGAGTGGGACTTGGGTGCAAGTTAGGACACAGGCAGCTGAGTTTTGGATCACCTCTAGTTTATGTAGGGTAGAGTGTGGGAGACCAGCCAGGAGTGCATTGGAATAGTCAAGTCTAGATGTAACAAAGGCATGGATGAGGGCTTCCGCAGCGGAGGCCAGGGCAGGGATGGGCGGTGTTACGGAGGTGAAAATAGGCGGCCTTAGTTATGCTGTGGATATGTGGTCAAAAGCACATTTCCGGGTCAAATATGACACCAAGGTTGCGAACAGTCTGTTCAGCCTCAGACAAAAGTTGGGGAGAGGGATGGAGTCAGTGGCTAGAGAATGGAATTTGTGGCGAGGACCAAAAACAATGGCTTCAATCTTCCCAATATTCAATTGGAGAACATTTCTGCTCATCCAGAACTGAGTGTCGGACAAGCAGTCTGACAATTTAGACACCGTGGAGGGGTCGAGAGAAGTGATAGTGAGGTAAAGAAGTGAGATAATCAGCATACCTGTGGAAACTGATCCTGTATTTTCGGATGATATCCCCAAGGGGCAACATGCAGATGAGAAATAGGAGGGGGCCCAAGGATAGATCCTTGGGGGACACCAGAGGTAACGATGTGGGAGCGGGAAGAGAAGCCTTAGCAGGTCTCTAGCTACGATTAGATAGATAAGAATGGAACCAGGCGAGTGCCGTCCCACCCAGCTGGACAACGACTGAGAGGCGTTAGAGGAGGATAGAGTGGTCAACCATATCAATGGCTGCAGACAAGTTAAGAATGATGAGGAGGGATAGTTTACCTTTGTCAATCACAAAGGATGTAATTTGTGACTTTGATGAGAGCCCTTTCGGTATGTGGCAGGCGCAGAAACCGGATTGGAGGGATTCAAACATGGAATTGTGGGAAAGATACGCACAGATTTGGGAGGCGACAACACGTTCAAGGACTTTAGAGGAAAAGGAGGTTGGAGATGGGCAGTAGTTTGCAAGGATGGAGGGGTCAAGGGTTGTTTTTTTGAGGAGAGGGGTGCTGTTCAGGATTGATCACCCAGTCTAGTTCATTAATGAAACCTGGAAGTGTCAAACCTGGTACGAGGAGCTGGGAGTCTTCCCAGTTGGCTCCAACTACCCTATAATTCAATGACTTAACTGGCAGGGTAGTCCTGGCTGGAAGAGAAGTGAGAATTTTACGTGCTCTATTATGTAAGATAAGATATGCAATAACTAGCTAGTTAAACTGCAGTACCCCTGAACACATTTGGGTATCCATGATGCCTTGAATATTGCCAAACTGCACATGAGCCTTATGGACATAGATAGTTTGGGTGAATCCCTAAATGAAGATGCAATATTGGACTTGAGACCATTATGGATTTCGGTACATCGAGATACTTGGCTGACCAACATGAAAGTGTTTTACTGTTGTGCCTTAGTGACTGAGAATTCTGCCCTTCTTCCTCCAAGGGCTTCTTTCCTCCATCCTGCATATTATTGGGTCAGTTTCCAAGTCAGTATCCACTACACACTGCTAAGGAAAGAAAATTCGACTTGCCTTGTAGGGCATCTTCATTCTTCGAGAAGATATTCTCACACCACACTCCTATCTGTTCATCCTCTGCAGCCTTGCAAGGAATTCAGGTGGTAGTTGTTCTACTCCTTTGTACTTTACCATTGGTTAAAAATGAACTGCCAGCAGAGTTTTATATTAATGGGAAACAAAAATACCACAAAGAGCTGAAAATCGTAAACATCCTACATGGAGATCATTCCTTCACATAGTTTTCTCAGTGTGTATTGCAGGTCTGGCTCAACTTTAGCAATGGATGGAGATTGTCCTGGTTATGTTTATGGTTTCACTACATTGCTTTCAGCATTTTAAAACACTCCCATAGGCGAACCCCTTCCTCATGACATGGAGTGTGTTTTTATTTGCCCAACATCTAGGTAATTTTTGGCGAGTCACTGATTAAACAGAAAACCCACAACAGAGCTCCTCCTGGGTCCCTCAGCACTATGGCCTAGAAAGTGGAGGTTTTAGCACTGCCTGTTGAGGCCCGTCTTGATGAAAAAAATGGCTGCCGTCTCACTTCTGCCTGCTTCCGACGGGTCCTGCCATTTCCGGCAGGTCAGCAGCGCTGTTGTTGCCTGCGCACAGTATTTTAATTAGTAGGAACATGACATAAATCGGTGTGCAACATTTTGTAGCTCGCTCTTACCATCCTCCAAAAGCACGCCCACACATGCAACCATTAACAGCATGGAGATGGGGAGAAAGCAGTGGTGAGCTACAACCTGTAGAATAAACAGCTGCTGAGATAACTGGTAACTATGGAGAGCTCAGACTACGTACTTGGAGTAAGCTTTTCGACATGACCTTCGGTCTCCTGCTGAGGTTAGTGCCGGAAAGAGCGCTTTGCACAAGAGATTCTCTGCTCCGCTCTTGTTAATCAGCAGGCAGCACCAAGATACCGGTGTTGCCTGCGCTCTTTTTCGGAGCGGCCATTAGCCTTGGCCCGCAGTGTCACCGGCAGGTTTCCGGCCTACTCGAATTTCTAGACCTATAAACTTAAATGGTCCTCTTACAAGTGAAGGAAAAGTTTAATTTATTCTCGCGATTGTACTCGTTATCTCATTCCATGTCCACAATTGATGTAGGAGTATACTCTCACGATAAACACTGTAACCCTCTTAACTGATGGACAGTTTCCTGTCTGTAAAACACTTCTTTCATCTGATTTTTTAAGCCCAGGCTCAGATGTTTCCAACCAGCTAACAAATTGTCTTTACAGGGAAGATGTTGGGAGTCCATTATTAAAGAAGCAGTAGTAGGACATTTGGAAAAGCAAAATTCAGTCAGGCAGAGTCAGCATGGATTTATGAAGGTTAAGTCATGTTTGACAAATTTGCTAGAATTCTTTGAGGATGTAACAAACAGGGTGAATAAAGGGAAACACGTGGATGTGGTGTATTTGGACTTCCAGAAATCATTTGACAAGGTGCCACATAAAAGGTAACTGCACAAAATAAAAGTTCACGGGGTTGGGGGTAATATATTAGCATGGATAGAGGATTGGCTAACAAACAGAAAACAGAGAGTCAGGATAAATGGTTCATTCTCTGGTTGGCAATCAGTAACTAGTGGGGTGCCACAGGGATCAGTGCTGGGACCCCAATTATTTACAATCTATATTAATGACTTGGAGGAAGGGACTGAGTGTAATGTAGCCAAGTTTGCCTATGATACAAAAATGGGAGGAAAAGCAATGTGTGATGTGAACACAAAAAATATGCAAAAGGACATAGACAGGCTAAGTGAGTGGGAAAAAATTTGGCAGATGGAGTATAATGTTGGAAAGTGTGAGGTCATGCACTTTGGCAGGAAAAATCAAAGAGCAAGTTGGATAAAGATTGCAAAACGTGCTGCAGTACAGCGGGACCTGGGGGTACTTGTGCATTAAACACAAAAGGTTAGTATGCAGGTACAGCAAGTGATCAGGAAGGTCAATGGAATCTTGGTCTTTATTGCAAAGGGGATGGAGTATAAAAAGCAGGGAAGTCTTGCTACAGTTGTACAGGATATTGGTGAGGCCACACCTGGAATACTGCGTACAGTTTTGGTTTCCATATTTACGAAAGGATATACTTGCTTTGGAGGCAGCTCAGAGAAGCTTCACAAGGTTGATTCGGAGATGAGGTGGTTGATATATGAGGAAAGGTTGAGTAGGTTGGGCCTCTACTCATTGGAATTCAGAAGAATGAGAGGTGATCATATCGAAATGTATAAGATTATGAGGGGGCTTGACAAGGTGGATGCAGAGAGGATGTTTCCACTGATAGCCGAGGCTAGAACTAGAGTGCATAATCTTAGAATAAGGGGCCGCCCATTTAAAACTGAGCTGAGAAATTTCTTCTCTGAGGGTTGTGGATCTGTGGAATTTGCTGCCTCAGAGCTGTGGAAGCTGGGACATTGAATAAATTTAAGACGGAAATAGACAGTTTCTTAAACAATAAGGGAATAAGGGGTTATGGAAGTGGACCCGAGTCCATGATCGGATCAGCTATGATCGTATTAAGTGGCGGAGCAGGCTCGAGGGGCCGAATGGCCTACTACTGCTCCTATTTCTTATGTTCTTATAAAAGAGGCTGATTTCCTGCTTGCTAAGGAACCAAGCTGCGATTGTTGAGCACTGACTGGATGTCTTAAATTCTGCTATTACTCAACAGAAACTGCTGTATCTAGAAGCTCTGGCTTAATGGAACAAGTTCATCATTAATGGCCCCAATGACCATTACCTCATAAGTCACAAGTGCCACTATCTACAAAAAAGTATATGTCCCCAGCGAGGTACCCTCAGGTGCAGGTTGAAAAATCAGGAGAAATAGACTTCAAAAGTTCCAGTATTATGCTGGGAAGATCCAATACGAGAAAATGGATTGAAAAAGGAAAGTCCTTTAAACTGAATTTAATTAATTTTTACTAAATACATTCACATTCACATTCACAATTAGGGCACAATTAGGGAACCAAAACTTGAAATTTGTGGATTGCAACTTTAGTCACACTGGTAATGAATAATTATAGCATAATTACTGTACACTGAACTGACTCAATTCAAACAACTACAGTTTTAATAGTACAAAGCTCAGTTTAGTAATTAACTTGTTTAAATATCTAATTTTATCAAATACTCCAATCAGAACTAGCAATGGCTTGCAATTTGTAAAATAAAGCAAATATTCCGATAAATAGGAGAAATTTTATGCGAATACATTAACACATTCATCACCAATATCACACAGCATAATTTCAATGTAAAGCAGAGAAGAAAAAAAGAAAGGGATCTTTTTGGTCTTGTATAATGTGATTTTTTCCCTCTTTAGTTTGGTCATACTTGTATTCTGATTCTAAAATTTAAGAATGTTTTCTACTAGTAAATCTCGTGTTGTTGCACTTTGGCATCCAAGACCAAGTACAATATTCAAGTCACGCAAGGTTGGAGGGTAGCGGGCTAACTGGACCCAGGCAGCAGAGGGAAGCAAAGAGGCACATGAGAGAGGAAAAGAGGGAGAGGGGGGATGTAGAGAGGAGGAAAAAGGGGATGAGGAAAGGGATGGTCATAGGAAGAGGGGTGAAAGAGGATGATGACAGGGGAAAGTGGGGAGAACAGGAGGGAAGGAGGATATGGAGGGGAGTAATTTCACCAACCTCCATTAGGGCACACTTTCCCTTTCATGTGTGTGTGTGGGGGCGGGGGGGGGGGCAGGGTGCTGTGTTTCAAGTCTGGATTTTGCTAGGATGTGGTCAGGACGTAAAAGTTAAAATCAACAGTCGGGATTAAAAGTAAAAAGCAACAATTGGCCTTGGCACTTCATTGTACAGGCAACAAAGAATGGGCATGTGGGAGTGTGCCTGATCTCCTCCCATCAATTTGCAAGCACTGTATGACCGTTCAGTGTGTTGCTGGAGACCAAACAAGTTTGGAGCTCAGCTTTGTCGATTGCAAGTTGATTGCGATTGCAGGGAAACTGACAGGTTGAGTAGAAACTATGGGATTGCAAACTATGGTATTTTGCAGGGAGGAGATTTAAAATGAGAAAAACTAGTTGAACAATGTAGAGAGACACCAGAGAGTGGGTGAGGAGGCGATAGCCATATTACTTGGGGAATGCCAAATGAGTGATTAGTCAGCGTGTTTGTATTAAAAAGAGCTTAGATTATATTCCCTTGCCTGAGGGCAATACCTCGATGCATTAAAAACAAAACCGATCAGTTAAAAATTAAAACTACAACATTGCAGCTTGATCCCTGTTAAAAACACCAGCGGCAGTGTGAAGTCATGTTTGAGCCACATTTCCATTGGTCTTGCAAAGTGTCCTATGGTACTTGGATAATTGGCAGTGCCAGCTGTAAACAAAGGCAGAGGCCGACTTGACAATAAGTAGGAAACCACTAGGGTTAATTTAGGACCCAATATCAATGTTCAGGAGCTATTTAATTTCTAAACTCTTAGTGTACATTTTCAATTAATGTAAATTATTTAATATAAATAATTTTGATCTGGTTTCTTAAAATCACAACTTGAATCTAATGAAAAAGATCTAGACGGTGCAGTCTGATTACCAGTTGGAATCACTTTGGTTTTCTTAGCAAAGGATCATCTACTTCAGTGTTTTCCTCAGGTGAATCTTCTGTTCTCCAACCAGCTGGTGGAATTCCCACAATTCCTTGCCGGCTTCTCCTGCTTTCATGAGGGTCCTGTTGACCGGGAATACCAAATCTTGTCCTTGGCATCAGTGCCCGTCTTCCGCTGCCGGCTGCATCATCATCATGACTAGCAGAATTAGGCCTTTGACTCCGGTTGTTCTCCCTTTGAACTTCATTCCTCCATTCCATTCTGCATGGGCCCCGGTGACGAGAAGATGGGCCTGTTCTTGAGGACGAAAGATTCTCTAGCTGCAAGGAATCTGTTTCTAAATTGCTCTCTTCTCCCACTGAAGAACAAGAGCATAATATAAAATTGTAACTGAATCTTTTAGGAGAATTCATTCTTACATTATTAGAATAAAGAAAGTGGCAATTTAGACCGGAGGATCTTTTAAAAGTGAATTCTATTTGGACAATGCTTCCAATAAATTCAATTATTAAGTACATAATATTTTGAAATCAGTATAAGCATTTTAACAGATTTGATTATATATTGAAAATAGATAAAGATTATTTTTCCATTAACTTAGGAGTTCCAGGGATCGGTCCCCTCTCCAAATCTATTCATTCTTCACATCAATTAACTCCTCCATTCACTGTACAACACTATCCACTCTTTCGTGAGGATTCCAATCTATATTCATTTCCTTTTCATTCAGATCACACATCGATGTTCACAACCTCCAAACCACGGTTCTGAAAAGGTTAAATTATTACAACTTAATCTCTGTGCCCTTTCATGTACTAATCTGGTTTATTTCACTATCAACAAGAGCATTTTTCATGTTCCTTGCAAGCCTAACCAACAGTTAACTATACATTGGCTCCATCCTTAGTCCTTCTTGATCTATGGAAAATCTTTGTCTCCAACTCCTGACCTCATAACCAACACCTCAGTTGTTAAAGTTGCTTCCAAGAAGCTTAGAACTTCTTTCCCGTCAATCACTTTTCTCAACAACTCAGCTCTTAATAAAGCCCAAATCTATCCAAGATTTGAATAATGCTGAAATATATGGAGCATTTCCTCCAACATCTCACTCAGTCTAGAACAGGACACAAGAAAAAAAACAATGGGCTTCCAACCTCTCTCTCCATTCAGCCTTAAAGCTACGAAAGTCAGTGCTCTTCTGAACTTTGTTGATTCTAAACTCCAAATGCACCTTCTAAGCGAATGGGCTAAGGTTTGGCAGATGGAATACAATGTCGGAAAATGTGAGGTCATCCACCTTGGATAAAAAAAAAACAGTAAAAGGGAATATTATTTGAATGGGGAGAAATTACAACATGCTGCGGTGCAGAGGGACCTGGGGGTCCTTGTGCATGAATCCCAAAAAGTTAGTTTGCAGGTGCAGCAGGTAATCAGGAAGGCAAATGGAATGTTGGCCTTCATTGCGAGAGGGATGGAGTACAAAAGCAGGGGGATCCTGCTGCAACTGTACAGGGTATTGGTGAGGCCGCACCTGGAGTACTGCGTGCAGTTTTGGTCACCTTACTTAAGGAAGGATATACTAGCTTTGGAGGGGGTACAGAGACGATTCACTAGGCTGATTCCGGAGATGAAGGGGTTACCTTATGATGATAGATTGAGTAGGCTGGGTCTTTACACGCTGGAGTTCAGAAGGATGAGGGGTGATCTTATAGAAACATTTAAAATAATGTCAGAGTAGGAATCGCAGGATAGCGCAGAAGAATACGTGGCTTGAGCAGTGGTGCAGCAGGGAGGGATTCAAATTCCTGGGGCATTGGAACCGGTTCTGGGGGAGGTGGGACCAGTACAAACCAGACGGTCTGCACCTGGGCAGGACCGGAACCAATGTCCTAGGGGGAGTGTTTGCGAGTGCTGTTGGGAAGGAGTTAAACTAATATGGCAGGGGGATGGGAACCAATGCAGGGAGACAGGGGGAAACAAAAAGGAGACAAAAGCAAAAGACAGAAAGGAGATGAGGAAAAGTGGAGGGCAGAGAAACCCAAGGCAAAGAACAAAAAGGGCCACTGTACAGCAAAATTCTAAAAGGACAAAGGGTGTTAAAAAAACAAGCCTAAAGGCTTTGTGTCTTAATGCAAGGAGTATCCGTAATAAGGTGGATGAATTAACCGTGCAAATAGATGTTAACAAATATGATGTGATTGGGATTACAGAGACGTGGCTCCAGGATGATCAGGGCTGGGAACTCAACATCCAGGGGTATTCAACATTCAGGAAGGATAGAATAAAAGGAAAAGGAAATGGGGTAGCATTGCTGGTTAAGGAGGAGATTAATGAAATAGTTAGGAAGGACATTAGCTTGGATGATGTGGAATCTATATGGGTAGAGCTGCAGAACACCAAAGGGCAAAAAACGTTAGTGGGAATTGTGTACAGACCTCCAAACAATAGTAGTGATGTTGGGGAGGGCATCAAACAGGAAATTAGGGGTGAATGCAATAAAGGTGCAGCAGTTATAATGGGTGACTTTAATATGCACATAGATTGGGCTAACCAAACTGGAAGCAATACGGTGGAGGAGGATTTCCTGGAGTGCATAAGGGATGGTTTTCTAGACCAATATGTCAAGGAACCAACTAGGGGGGAGGCCATCTTAGACTGGGTGTTGTGTAATGAGAGAGGATTAATTAGCAATCTCGTTGTGCGAGGCCCCTTGGGGAAGAGTGACCATAATATGGTGGAATTCTGCATTAGGATGGAGAATGAAACAGTTAATTCAGAGACCATGGTCCAGAAATTAAAGAAGGGTAACTTTGAAGGTATGAGGCGTGAATTGGCTAGGATAGATTGGCGAATGATACTTGAGGGGTTGACTGTGGATGGACAATGGCAGACATTTAGAGACCGCATGGATGAATTACAACAATTGTACATTCCTGTCTGGCGTAAAAATAAAAAAGGGAAGGTGGCTCAACCGTGGCTATCTAGGGAAATCAGGGATAGTATTAAAGCCAAGGAAGTGGCATACAAATTGGCCAGAAATAGCAGCGAACCCGGGGACTGGGAGAAATTTAGAACTCAGCAGAGGAGGACAAAGGGTTTGATTAGGGCAGGGAAAATGGAGTACGAGAAGAAGTTTGCAGGGAACATTAAGGCGGATTGCAAAAGTTTCCATAGGTATGTAAAGAGAAAAAGGTTAGTAAAGACAAACATAGGTCCCCTGCAGTCAGAATCAGGGGAAGTCATAACGGGGAACAAAGAAATGGCAGACCAATTGAACAAGTACTTTGGTTCGGTATTCACTAAGGAGGACACAAACAACCTTCCGGATATAAAAGGGGTCAGAGGGTCTAGTAAGGAGGAGGAACTGAGGGAAATCTTTATTAGTCGGGAAATTGTGTTGGGGAAATTGATGGGATTGAAGGCCGATAAATCCCCAGGGCCTGATGGACTGCATCCCAGAGTATTTAAGGAGGTGGCCTTGGAAATAGCGGATGCATTGACAGTCATTTTCCAACATTCCATTGACTCTGGATCAGTTCCTATCGAGTGGAGGGTAGCCAATGTAACCCCACTTTTTAAAAAAGGAGGGAGAGAGAAAACAGGGAATTATAGACCGGTCAGCCTGACCTCAGTAGTGGGTAAAATGATGGAATCAATTATTAAGGATGTCATAGCAGCGCATTTGGAAAATGGTGACATGATAGGTCCAAGTCAGCATGGATTTGTGAAAGGGAAATCATGCTTGACAAATCTTCTGGAATTGTTTGAGGATGTTTCCAGGAGAGTGGACAAAGGAGAACCAGTTGATGTGGTATATTTGGACTTTCAGAAGGCTTTCGACAAGGTCCCACACAAGAGATTAATGTGCAAAGTTAAAGCACATGGGATTGGGGGTAGTGTGCTGACGTGGATTGAGAACTGGTTGTCAGACAGGAAGCAAAGAGTAGGAGTAAATGGGTACTTTTCAGAATGGCAGGCAGTGACTAGTGGGGTACCGCAAGGTTCTGTGCTGGGGCCCCAGCTGTTTACATTGTACATTAATGATTTAGACGAGGGGATTAAATGTAGTATCTCCAAATTTGCGGATGACACTAAGTTGGGTGGCATGTGAGCTGCGAGGAGGATGCTATGAGGCTGCAGAGTGACTTGGATAGGTTAGGCGAGTGGACAAATGCATGGCAGTTGAAGTATAATGTGGATAAATGTGAGGTTATCCACTTTGGTGGTAAAAACAGAGAGACAGACTATTATCTGAATGGTGACAGATTAGGAAAAGGGAAGGTGCAACGAGACCTCGGTGTCATGGTACATCAGTCATTGAAGGTTGGCATACAGGTACAGCAGGCGGTTAAGAAAGCAAATGGCATGTTGGCCTTCATAGCGAGGGGATTTGATTACAGGGGCAGGGAGGTGTTGCTACAGTTGTACAGGGCCTTGGTGAGGCCACACCTGGAGTATTGTGTACAGTTTTGGTCTCCTAACCTGAGGAAGGACATTCTTGCTATTGAGGGAGTGCAGTGAAGGTTCACCAGACTGATTCCCGGGATGGCGGGACTGACCTATCAAGAAAGACTGGATCAACTGGGCTTGTATTCACTGGAGTTCAGAAGAATGAGAGGGGACCTCATAGAAACGTTTAAAATTTTGATGGGTTTAGACAGGTTAGAAGCAGGAAGAATGTTCCCAATGTTGGGGAAGTCCAGAACCAGGGGTCACAGTCTAAGGATAAGGGGTAAGCCATTTAGGACCGAGATGAGGAAAAACTTCTTCACCCAGAGAGTGGTGAACCTGTGGAATTCTCTACCACAGAAAGTTGTTGAGGCCAATTCACTAAATATATTCAAAAAGAAGTTAGATGAAGTCCTTACTACTAAGGGGATCAAGGGGTATGGCGAGAAAGCAGGAATGGGGTACTGAAGTTGCATGTTCAGCCATGAACTCATTGAATGGTGGTGCAGGCTAGAAGGGCCGAATGGCCTACTCCTGCACCTATTTTCTATGTTTCTAATGAAAGGGATAGACAAGATAGAGGCAGAGAGGTTGTTTCCACTGGTCGGGGAGACTAGAACTAGGGGGCACAGCCTCAAAATACGGGGGAGCCAATTTAAAACCGAGTTGAGAAGGAATTTCTTCTCCCAGAGGGTTGTGAATCTGTGGAATTCTCTGCACAAGGAAGCAGTTGAGGCTAGCTCATTGAATGTATTCAAATCACAGATAGATAGATTTTTAACCAATAAGGGAATTAAGGGTTATGGGGAGCGGGCAGGTAAGTGGAGCTGAGTCCACGGCCAGATCAGCCATGATCTTGTTGAATGGCGGAGCAGGCTCCAGGGGCTAGATGGCTTACTCCTGTTCCTAATTCAAATGCTCTTATGTTCTTATGTTCTCCCTCTCACCTCACTTGGTTAAAGGAAGACTCATTACATACACACAGGCCAAAATTGCCCTCCGCCCAAAAGGGGCACACTTACCGCTTTGTAAGTGTTCCATGGGACGGATAATCCGGCAAAATTCAGGACTTTGTTTTTTGCAGCGGGTCGGATATGAGGTCAGGAATGGGGCCTAAGTGTTGATGACATCAATGCGACGCGGATGCGCCATGTCGCACCACAATGTCCTACCCCTTCAGTTAAAGGGGCGGGCCAAAGTGAATTCTGCAGCCACTTTAGTGGCAAACACTAGGCCACCAGGGAGTGTTATGGCTAGGCCAGCAGCCTGGTACCCAAGAGGGGGTACCGAGCTGCCTATTGGCAGCCTGGCTGAACCTGTGGCTACCATTGTCGGGCTGACATGGCAGTCGGCCGACAATTAAAATAAAATGGCAGCCGTGGCAGTGTGCCCTCCCCTTTAGGGAGAATGCGTCGCCCAGCCACAAGAAACTTCCTGCTGGGGAAAGCTGTTGGGGGCACAGAGTGGCGGCCGATCCACTCCCGTGGGGCAATTTCCCGCGGGGCAGTTTACCGCACTGGGGGGAAAGGGGGTCGCCCCGGATTGGTAAGGGGTCGGTGCGTGAAGACAGCCGGGTCAGTCCCGTACACTGCTGCAAAAATAATGAAGGGCAATTTTCAAAATGTCGGTCCCTCCTCGCCATCCAAGCGGTGAGTCCTTACCGACCCGTGGTTGCCTCTTTGAGACGTCCACAGCTCTTACAGAAAGGGGCAATTTCAGCTCCACAGTGTCTTACTCATCCTTTCCTAGGACCTCAAAACTGAAAGTCTTTATTTCCCTTAGCATTCTTTTCCTGCTTCAATCCTCAGATGCGTGAAATTCAAGTTTGTATTGATTAATAATGCTTGATTCATCTCAGCACCCCATTACCACTTATTTGTTATCATAATAACATCTGGTGCAAGGGGGTAGAAATTGGAATGGGCCACATTACATGACAATCCTGCTCCTTTATCTGTCTGAAGTTTCCAGTCCTCTTGGGGGTGGGCACATGGAACACCCACCAGCAAATGCAGGATTTACATCATGAAACATAATTTCCACATCTTTGCCTTTAACAATTTTGAGCACAAGAAACACAAATGCATATCCGGTGGCTAGCATTGCTTGCAGATATAATTTCAAAGGCCAGGTTTTCCCCACTGCAATGACACAGAGATTGACCTCTCCACCACCTCCTTCTACCCCTCCACTGCCTCTATACTGTCACTGCTCTTCTAGATGTTGGTTTCTCTATTAAAAAGTAAACATATGAGACTGGAAATAGTTTGTTGCAGCACATCACATATTACCCGTGAAAGCAGAGTTCCTTTTTTTGGGTCGAGAAGGAATTCTGGCATTTTGAGGCAGTGAAAATGGACGATTCTTTGCGGCACCAGACTGTGAAAGACAAAGGAAGAGAGATTTTTTTAAACCTTTCAATCCAGAAGTACAGTAGCATTGAGGGGCTACCCCCCATGTAAAAATTAAAGAAAAAAAGCATTTCTTCCGAGTACAAGTTGTGAATTTGAGAGTCAGATGATTAATGGTAATTTTTTTGTGATCAAGAACTGTTTTCGATATTACCTCCTACACACTTCCTGCTATTTCCCCTCATTCCTCCCTACACAGATTGTCATCATCACTCAGGTAAAATCCAACTTGCTCATGCCGTTTACTCTGCCAAATAGTAAAAATATACAAAATATATCCAAAACCTTACATTGTTAAACTACTTAATATTTATATTCCCAGTTACCAAAACTCAAAACATATCAGTATTTAAGTGTCATGCAGTTTCTGAATAGTACCAAATGTATCATACTGAACTGTCTAGGTTTCACCATAAGTTCACATTTTACATGCAGTACCAAGTGGATGTGCAAGACTGTGGCATTTTCAGGGATTGAATATTCAGGGGCATTTGATATTTCGGGAGAATAGGCAGAAAGGAAAAGGAGGTGTGGTAGCTCTGTTAATAAAGGATGAAATCATTCCCTAGTGAGCAATGATATTATTGGCTCAGAAGATCAAGATGTAGAATCAGTTTGGGTGGAGATAAAAAATAATAAGGGAAAGAAGTTACTGGTGGGAGTATAGTAGTCTACAGGCCTCCAACAGTAGCTACACTGTAGGACAGAATATAAATCAAGAAATAATGGAGGCTTGTAAGAAAGGTACTGCAATAATCATGGGCAATTTTAATCTTCATAGAGACTGAACAAATCAATTTGGCAAAGATAGCCTTGAGGATGAATTTATAAGAGTGTATTTGCGACGTTTTCTTAGAACAATACGTTGAGGAACCAGCCAACGAGCAGACTATTTTAGATCTGGTAATGTGTAATGAGATAGGATTAATTAATGTTCTCATAGTAAAGGATCCTCTAGGAAAAAGTGATCATAGCATGTTAGAATTCAAATTCAGTTTGAGGGGGAGAAACTTGGGTCTCAAAATAGTGTCCTAAACTTAAGTAAAGGCAATTACAAAGGTATGAACACAGAGTCAGCTAAAGTGGACTGGGAAAATAGATTAATGGGTAAGACAGTAGATAAGCACTGGCAGACATTTAAGGAGACATTTCATAACTCTCAGCAAAGATATTGCCCAATGCAAAAGACTAAGAGAAGGCTGAACCATCCATGGCTAACTAAGGATGTTATGGATGGTATCAAATTGAAAACAAAGGCATATAACTGTTGCGAAGATTAGTGGTAGGCCAGAGGATTAGGAAATTTTTAGAAACCAGCAAAGGACAACAACAAAAATAATAAAGAGGGAGAAAATAGATTATGAGAGTAAACTAGCAAGAAATATAAAAACAGACAGCAAGAGCTTCTACAGGTATATAAAAAGGAAGAGAGTAGCTAAAGTAAGCGTTGGTCCCTTAGAGAATGATACTGGGGAATTAATAATGGGAAATAGGGAAATAGCAGAGACTTTGAACAAATATTTTGTATCGATTTTCATGGAAGAAGACACTTAAAGTGTCCCAATAATAATAGATTACCAAGGGGCTATAGGGAGGGAGGAACTTAAAACAATCACTATCACTAGAGAAAAAGGTACGAAGCAAACTAATGGAACTAAAGGCGGACAAGTTCCCTGGACCAAATGGCCTGCATTCTAGGGTCTTAAAAGAAGTGGCTGCAGAGATAGTGGATGCATTGGTTATAATCTACCAAAATTCCCTGGATTCTGGAGAGGTCCCAGTGGATTAGAAAATCACAAATGTAACACCCCTATTCAAGAAGGGAGGGAGACAGAAAGCAGGAAACTATAGACCAGTTAGCCTAATATCGGTCATTGGGAGTCCATTATTAAGGAAGTAGTAACAGAACATTTAGAAAATCATAATAAAACCATGCTGACTAAAGCAAAATCATGTTTGACAAATTTGCTAGAGTTCTTTGAGGATGTAATGAGCAGGATGGATAAAGGGGAATCAGTAGATGTAGTGTATCTGGATTTCTAGAAGGTATAAAAAGTTAGTGCACAAAATAAGAGCTCACGAGGTCGAGGGTAATATATTAGCATGGATAGAGGATTGGCTAACTAACAGAAAACAGAGAGTTGGGATAAATGGGTCATTTTCAGGTTGGCAAACTGTAACTAGTGGAGTACCACAGGGATCAGTAGTGGGGCCTCAACTATTTACAATCTACATTAATGACTTGGATGAAGGGACCGAGTGCATTGTAGCCAAATTTGCTAATGTTACAAAGATAGGCCGGAAAGCAAGTTGTGAGGAGGACACAAAGAATCTGCAAAGGGATATAGATAGATTGAGTGAGTGGGCAGGCAAAAAATCTGGCAGATGGAGTATAATGTGGGGTATTCCACTTTGGTAGTAAGAATAAAAAAGCAAATTATTATTTAAATGGAGAGAGACTACAAAATGCGGTGGTGCAGAGGGATCTGGGGATCCTTGTACATCAAACACAAAAAGTCAGTATGCAGGTGCAGCAAGCAATTAGGAAGGAAAATATAATGCTGGCCTTTATTGCAAGGGGTTGGAGTATAAAAGTAGGGACGTCTTGCTCCAACTGTACAGG
Source organism: Pristiophorus japonicus (assembly GCF_044704955.1). Classification (NCBI taxonomy): domain Eukaryota; kingdom Metazoa; phylum Chordata; class Chondrichthyes; family Pristiophoridae; genus Pristiophorus; species Pristiophorus japonicus. The sequence goes on along the minus strand of NC_091986.1, from coordinate 132,019,484 downwards.
GTGTTGGTGAGACCACACCTGGAGTACTGCATATAGTTTTGGTCTCCTTATTTAAGGCGGGATATACTTGCATTGGGGGCAGTTCAGAGAAGGTTCACTAGGTTGATTCCTGAGATGAAGGGGTTATCTTATGAAGAAAGGTGGAGCAGGTTAGGCCCATACTCATTGAATTTTAGAAGAATGAGAGGTTATCTTATTGAGACATACAAGATTCTGAGGGGGCTTGACAGAGTAGATGCAGAGAGGATGTTTCCCCTCGCAGAGGAATCTAGAACGAGGGGGCATAGTTTCAGAATAAGGGGTCGCCCATTTAAAATGGAGATGAGGAGGAATTTCTTCTCTCAGTGGGTCAAGAATCTTTGGAATTATCTACCCCAGAGAGCTGTGGAGGCTGGGTCATTGAATATATTTAAGGTGGAGATAGACAGATTCTTGAACTATAAAAGGGAGCTAAAGGTTATGGGGAGCAGGCAGGAAAGTAGAGTTGAGGCCAGGATCAGATCAGCCATGATCTTATTGAATGGCGGAGCAGGCTCGAGGGGCCAAATGGCCTGCTCGTGTTCCTATTTATGTTCTGTTCTTATGACATACCTTCCGGGCTCTGGTTGTTTTCCGCATACTTTCCCGTATACTCTCATGTCGTCGTATTAGGATTTCCTTCACCTGATTCTCATTGGCCTCTCTTGGCAGACTGTGTCTGTTGTATGATGGTGCCTGTAATTAAATCATTTCATGCGACATGAATGCAAATATCCATTAATGCACAGACTGGAAATGTTGAATTATCTTAACATTATGAGTACAGGGGGCAGTGGGTGGTACATTAAGCAGCATGCTCAATGCAGAATGCATGCTTTCAGCTGTGCTACAATCTTGCATAATGTGTGTTCAAGTAATGTTGTTATAAGTGCAAAGTTTCTTTTAAAAGAGGTACCGCCTTTATGAATCATATATGGGAGACTTATTTTTTTGAGATAGAAGAATAGTCTGTGATTTTTCAACATGGCGATGTCACACAAGTGATATGATGAGGTGTTTCAAAGTGATATACATAAATGCACATTCAGTTGTAAAATAAAAGAAAACTTTGCCAAGCACTTTTAAGCTATTTTTTCACCAAGCTCAATGCACTATTCACACTCCATTACATCTGGTTTGAATCTCTATCATGCAGCTATCAGCCAGGCCCCGCTGCCATGGGCAAGAATTGAATGCTGTCTAATGAACGTGTCTTGATTTTGGAAATTCCCAGCATGCCCCTACAATGTAGTTTGAATTGCTGGTTTCATTTATTTTCAAGATCAAAAGTGTTTTGTTCCTTTGGTTTAAATAGCTTCATGAATAAAAAATGTTGTTCTATTGCACAGATTATGTGTGCGATTATGTCATGTACATTCACATCATCTGAGTTATTGGATATTATTTTTGGGACATCTGTTCTCTTGTGAAATGCATATTAAGTTTCTCTGAAAATCTCTACAACAAAACAGAAGTGTTGGGCTTAACATCCAAGAGGTTAAATGTTGCTGAGAAATATAATACTGGAGTCTTTGAAAAAGTGGTGGCTTGAATTGTAGAAGTCTCAGGAGGGAAAAGGCTTTGCCTGAAGCATATATTGTGCTCAAATAAAATATTCTGTGACAAGACAAAGAACTCATTTTGCTACACCAGAAACTAGAACTTTATTCGTACATAAATAGTCTCTTGTGTTGAATCCAAAGACATTCTTAAAACCATTTGCTGATTTTTGTGCTTCATATTATTATTTAATCATAAACAAAGTTATTTAGTTGTTTTAATTGTTTCAGTTAGTGGTTTTAGTTTGTGAACTTCAAGTCTGTGTGGAAATATCTACCATTTAGGATTTACTGCAACAACTTACTAAGCTTACTTCAACAGCACACCCAGCCTGTTAACTCTTACCACCCCAAAGGACAAGAGCAGCCAGATCATGGGAACTACACCACCTCAATGTCACATACTAGCCAGACTTGGACATAATGATCCTTCATTAATACTGGGTCAAAATCATAGAATTCCTTACCTAACACTATTGTGTTAAATCCAGTAAGCAAGATCATGGGAACAAGCAAAATAATTGTTATTGCATTGGGTACATGATTGAGGGCAGAGCATAGAAAGAGTACAGCTTCCAGGATGTAGGGACAATGTTCACTTACAGGAAGCACTGTTAGACAATTGAGAGGGAGAACAGTTACAAAACCCCCAAATTTTAACAAACCTAGTAGTCGAAAGGAAATTTTGCCAGCAAACACATAATATTACATCAGTATAAGAACAGAAAATGTATTGTTTTGCATTTAGGTCTAAATTACAAGTCTTATTCAATGTTCAACAGCCACAGTAGTTTGTTAATCTTACCCTCTGTCTAGTCCGATACAAACTTTTAGCTAAGAGTTCTTTCATGTTCTTCAGTTCATCAGAGGAGAGATTCTTTACTTCTTTAGGTTTCTTATCCCTGCAAATTCACATAAAATAGTAAATCAAGACCAGGAGGTTTGGGATTCTAAGAAATGACAGCTCTCAAATTCAAGTGTTGCTTAGCAATCTACCAAATAATCCAAAACCAGAGACAGAATAAACGAAAGGTGGCACTCAAAAGTTTTGGGATGCGAGAGTGAGTGAGACAAAGTTCATGGAGGTTGAGGACATCAAGAAGTTTGGAGTGGGGAAAAGGGAGGAAACTAGAATGCAGAAAAGACTAAAGAGAAGTGGGATCATTTTGTTGTTCTCAGACCTGCAGTGATTGGGAATCCTGGGAAGAGAAAGGGAGTGCTTGAAATCAAAGATAGAAGGGCTATTGGGGGAGAAATTCACATTGTTTGCAGATAGCGCTAACGGGGCGCCAACGATTTCTCACCCGGGACGCGGGCTGCTACTGCCTCCCGCGAAATTGTGTGCGAGTTAGAGGAGACGCAAACCAGCAGTGCCCCACTGCGCAGCGACCCATTTTCGTCCCGGAGCAGAAATTTGGTAGCATCACGTGAGGCCGCCACGGACAATGTTCGCACCAGCCTCACGGGTCGCGAACAAGGCTGCATTCCGCTCGCGTGGTGATAATTAAAGGGGAGGTGCGTGGTGCCATTTTGTTTCAATCGCTGACTTACTGGTCCGGCCTTTCATTGAAGATTTCACAGGGTCCGTGGTGCCATGTTGCAGCCCGGCACTCCACTTCTGTACTGGGCTGCTGCCAAGACACCCTGCTCCCCGGTGGAGAAGTGGTGTCCCCTCACCCCACTGCAGAGCTTGCAGCGTGCCCTCCCCTTTATCGGAAGGGGAGGGCCCTGTTCTCCCACTACATGCAGCGCTGGAAAATTCCCACGCATACCGCCCTGGTTCCGCACCCGAGAGGAAATGGAGCACCCAACATTCTGCTCCACTTTCTCCTGGGGGCGGTAACCTCAATTTTGTGGTCAGGACTGTACTTCCGCGCCGGGCACAGGAAGTCCTGCCTTGCCTCAGTTACTGCCCCCAAACTGGGATTTACTGAATTTCAGCCCCATTTCCTCCTCAGTTATTACTTTTCCAAATAAAAGCACATGACAAGGAAAGGGTAAAAGTGAAGGCAAGAATGAAAATGATCAGAGTGGAGATTTCAATAAGCAAAAGTAAAACCAATAATGAAAAAAAACTGATTCAGAAATCGAGGATCATAATCCTTTCCGCTCTGGAGACTCAAAAAATTCCTCACGTTCAAACGCAAACCTAATTGACTCAATGGTACTAAACTGAAATCTGTTTTAAAACAATCTATTGCTTGTAACTTGCTTTCTCCCGTGTCAGTGCTGTGAAAACATAGCGAATGAATGCAGTTTGAGATTATCCACGTCAAATCCAAAACACAGAAGGCAATGCACATTACTAATTCCTGTTCCTAATTCCTTATTTAGAACTTTTGATGCCATGTATTAACGAATGATGTGTGTGAAATGAAAGCAATATTTTACTTACAGCAGGGAAGCAGATGATGACACCTTACTCATTTTTCCAGATTCTGCCATTTCAATTGCCTGTTTCAATTCCAGCTTCTTGTAAAGAGCAAAAATTCTGGACGTTGGCTCGTTTCCCCTGATCAAAAGCTTTGACAAATACTTGCGATCAAACTTTTTGGCTCTAAAAGCAAAGTCAGAGATCAAAATGTTTTAGTGCATATATGTTGAAGTACAATGAGCTGCAATAATTATATATTTTATAATAGATCAATGTACAAGGGATCTCACATCCTTTTCCTTCAGTAGTACCACAGAACTGCCCTTTTCACCTAAAGAATAAATTTGTAATATTTCCAAAAAGCAGCGCAATGGCGGAGTTTTCAGAGCAGAATTTTCCTGGGCAAAAATATCCCGATTACCATACTGCCCTTTTAAAATAACCCATACAATGTTGAATCATTGGCTTCTCCAGCGAAGCTCAGTTTTACAGCAACATGTTTACAAGAGACTGGTGAAGCCAACATTTCAACTTTATGTTGGTTATTAAAAAGTGTTAGGATATTTTTGCTCAGAAACGTCCTGCTCTGAAAACTCTTAAGAGGTGTTTTGTTGGATGTGTAGCACATTTACTCTTTCACAAGATTCTTTATCTATTTGTATGAACATTTTTGATGTGGTCGTAATATTACAATAAATGGTTAGTGATCCGATGACATTAGTGCTTACATTATTACACTTTTCTCTGTTTTACAGCAACTTGCGGTACATTCAAACAGTACCACTTTCAAATAATTAGCAAAGTTTATAGAACTAGCAGAGGAAATGACTACCTCCAACCTCCATACTACTGATTTTTAAAAAATATATAGCACACATGATCAGTTAGCTATTTTGAAAGAGTACATAGTAATACTATTCTAATATATCATCAAGCCATAATTTCCCAGACCGTCACTAACCTCATCTCCTCTGGAGATCTTCCCTCCACAGCCACCAACCTCAGTTTCTCAATCCCGCACAGCCTGCTTCTACCTCCTTCCCAAGATCCACAAACAGGATAGCCCCGGTAGACCCATCGTTTCAGCCTGATCTTGCCCCACAGAACTTACTACTTTCTATTTCAACTCTATTTTTTCTCCCCTTGTCCACTCTCTTCCCACCTATGTAACCATCAAATCCCCAAGGATCTGGACATTGCATTTTAATCCCCAAAGATTTGCATTTTAATATTTTTCTCACCGCAGAAAAAAAGTTGGAAGCTGTTTGTGGGAGGGGCCCGGGTGCGGCTCCATGTTGGACTTAGAATGATGGGCAGGGGTTCTGGGAAGACAAGGTAAGGCAAGCTAAGGCAATTCATTCTCCCAACCAAATGCTTAGGGGTTTACAGGGGAGATGTTTTAGACATGCGTACTTTGCATTAGGGACCTGTTTAGACAGGCCACACTGTGTATTGTACTGCATTTGTTTGTTTTTCACACCAGGGTGTGTGTGGTTTTACTGAGTGCAGGTATGTGTTTTAACTTTAATAAAGCATTGCCGGTTGAGACCGAGGTATTTGTCCGTGACTCATTCATCTGTTCTGTACAGTAATAATTCCCAGCGTTAGAACTATTGTAAAGTGGGGGTGCTTCAAAAACACCCAAGAAAAACCACTTACACCTATATCCGCGACTCCTCCAACGCCCTCCATCACTTTAACAGTTTCCAGTTACCCGGCACCAACCGTCTCCTTTTCATCATGGACGTCCAATCCTCTACACTTCCATCCCCCACCAGGATGGCCTGAGAGTGCTCCGTTTCTTCCTTGAACAGAGGCCCAACCAGTCCCCATCCACCACCATCCTCCTCCTCCTCCTCCTCCACCTCCACCTGGCTGAACTTATTCTCACATTGAACAACTTCCCCTTTAACTCCACTCACTTCCTCCAAATTAAAAGGTGTTGCTATGGGAACCTGCATGGCTACCTTTTCATGGGATATGTAGAACATTCTTTGTTCCAGTCCTACTTGGGTCCCCTCCCTCACCTCTTTTTCTGGTACATTGATGACTGTATCGATTCCGTTTTCTGCTCTCGCCCTGAACTTGAAAATTTCATTCGCTTTGCATCCAATTTCCACCCTTCTCTCTCCTTCACATTTCCACCTCCGACTCTTCCCTTCCCTCCCTCGACTTCTCCATCTCCATCTCTGGGGATAGGCTTTCGACCAGTATCTACTAGAAGCCCACTGACTCCCACAGCTACCTGGACTATACTTCAACCCACCCTGCATCCTGTAAGGACCCCTTTTCATTCTCCCAGTTTCTCCATCTCCGTCACATCTGCTCTGATGATGACACCTTTCACACTAGTGACTCTGACATGTCTTCCTTCTTCGTCAACAGAGGATTCCCCTCCGCCATGGTTAACATGGCCCTCAACTCTGTCCGTTCTATTTCCTGCAACTCTGCTCTCACCCCTTCCTCTCAGAACCATGACATGGTTCCCATTGTCCTCACCTTTCACCCCACGAGCCTCCACATTCAACAGATCAACCTCGCCATATCCAGCGTGATCCCACCACCAATCACATCTTCCCCTCCCCTCCCCTCTCAGCATTCCGAAGGGACCGCCCCCTCTGCGACACTCTGGTCCATTCCGCAGTCACCCCCAGCAACTCCTCCCCTTCCCATGGCACCTTTCCGTGCAAGCGCAGGAGATGCAACACCTGCCCTTTTACCTCCTCCCTTCCCAGGGCCCCAGGGCCCCAAATATTCCTTCCCGGTGAAACAGCGATTTACTTGTATTTCTTTCAATTTAGTATACTGTATTCGCTGCTCACGATGTGGTCTCCTCTACACTGGGGAGACCAAGCGTAGATTGGGTGACCGCTTTGCGGAGCATCTCCGTGCAGTCCGCAAGTGTGACCCTGAGCTTCCGGTCACCTGTCACTTTAATTCTCCACTGTATTCCCACTCTGACCTCTCCATTCTTGGTCACCTACACTGTTCCAACGAAGTTCAACGGAAGCTCGGGAAACAGCATCTCATCTTTCATTTAGGCACTTTACAGCCTTCTGGACTCAACATCGAGTTCAAACATTTCAGAGCGTAACCACTACCAATCTTTGGCTCCCTCCTCCCATCCCCCTTCCCCCGAGCCTGTTTCTTTTTTTCTCCTCGTCTCTAATGGCAGTTGGTCATTATCCCGCCATTCACACCCTATCTTGATTCATCATCGTCATAGGCAGTTCCCCAAAATCGAGGAAGACTTGCTTCCACTCTATAAGTGAGTTCTCGGGTGACTGTGCAGTCCAATGCGGGAATTACATTCTCCGTCACAGGTAGAACAGGGTGGCTGGTGAGTCTGGTTTGCCGCATGCTCCTTCAGCTGCCTGCGCTTGTTTTCTGCATGTTCTCGGCGACAAGACTCGAGGTGCTCAGCGCCCTCCCAGATGCTCTTCCTCCATTTTGGGCGGTCTTTGGCCAGAGATTCCCAGGTGTCGGTGGGGATGTTGCATTTTATCCCGAGGCTTTGAGGGTGTCCTTGAAACGTTTCCTCTGGCCATCTGGGGATCGCCTGCCGTGTAGAAGTTCCGAGTAGAGTGCTTACTTTCGGAGTCCTGTGTCGGGCATGCGGACAATGTGTCCCGCCCAACGAAGCTGGTCGAGTGTAGTCAGTGCTTCGATGTTGGGGATGTTGGCCTGATCGAGAACACAGATGTTGGTGCATCTATCCTTACAGGGGATTTGCAGGAACTTGTGGAGACATTTCACAAGCGATTTGAGCTATCTGTTGTATATGGTCCACGTCTCTAAGCAATACAGGAGGGCGGGTATCACTGCAGACCATAAGTTTGGTGCCAGATTTGAGGGCCTGATCTTCGAACACTCTCTTCCTCAGGCAACTGAAGGCTGTGCTGGTGCACTGGAAGCGGTGTTGGATCTCGTCGTCGATGTCTGCTCTTGCTGATAGTAGGCTCCCGAGGTATGGAAAATGGTCCACATTGTCCAAGGCCATGCCACGGATTTTGATGACCGGGGGGCAGTGCTGTGTGGTGGGGTCAGGTTGGTGGAGGACCTTTGTCTTATGGATGTTTAGTGTAAGGCCTATGCTTTCATATGCCTCGGTGAAGATGTTGTCGATGGCTTGGAGTTCAGCCTCTGGATGTGCACAGACGCAAGCGTCGTCTGCGTACTGTAGTTCGACGACAAAGGATGGGATGGTTTTGGATCTAGCTTGGAGGCGACGAAGGTTGAACGGTTCTATAGTTTAGTTCCACTCCAGCGGGGATCTTGTTGAGTGTGAGATGGAGCATTGCAGCGAGGAAGATCGAGAAGAGGGTTGGCACAATGACACAGCCCTGCTTGACCCCGGTCCAGATGTGGATTGGGTCTGTGGTGGATCCATTCGTCAGGATCACGGCCTGCATGTCATCGTGGAGCAGGCGGAGGATGGCGACAAACTTTTGGGGGCAGCCGAAACGGAGGAGGACACTCCATAGTCCCTCGCAGTTAACAGTGTCAAAGGCCTTTGTGAGGTCAAAGAAGGCCATGTACAAGGGTTGGTGCTGTTCCCTGCATTTCGCTTGTAGTTGTCATGCCGAGAAGATCATGTCCACACTGTGACTCCAGGAAGAGCTCCTCAGCCACAGGGAGAAGACGGTTGAGGAAGATTCTAGCGATCACTTTCCCAGTGGCTACTGGGTGTTTTCAAGCTTCAAGATGGCGAATGGGATAGCAGCTCCTCGGGAGCTCTCCCCGAACAAACCTTCCTCTGGCCATCTGCTGCCATCCTTCACCTCTATCGTGACTAATGTTTTTCTCATTCCTGGCATTACCATTTGAATTTGGACCATTGTCCCCTTTTGTCTCTCTAATCTCTCCTGTCTTCCAACCTATCACAGACCTTCTCTTTTGTTCTTTCTTCCCCTCCCCCTTTCACTGCGTCTTAAGAATCTGTTCTTTCCAAACACTCTCCAGTTCTGACATAGGGTCATCGACCTGAAACGTTAACTCTGCTTTCTCTCCACAGATGCTGCCTGACCTGCTGAGATTTCCAGCATTTTCTGTTTTTATTCCAGATTCCAGCATCTGCAGTATTATGGTTTTGTGTTGTTGTAGTCATACTATTCCTTAAGGCTAAACTTGCCATATCCAAAAAGAGTACAATAGAGTCTACGTGATACCCAGTTTGAAAGATTCCTTTCAATTGTCTCCAGTTAACAGGTAGATGTGATATTCTCTTTAGAAATGTTCATGTTTTTCAATTAATTGGTGATTCTTTGGGGCTGAAATTCAGTTGCACCAGAGAGCTGACGCACCTATGAGTTTTTAACTTGTACTCACCGCTGGAACTCTTGGTGCGGTGAGTTGATCCATTTTCAGGACTTTGAATTGTTTTCAAAGTCCTGCAGAAAATGGATCATAATAGGGCAGGCCTTACACTCAAATCCAGGCTGACTGGTTGAAAATGGGTCATTTGGGCCGTGAGCTGTCCCCTGCTGTCAATCAATGTGGTGACATCACAGTAGATGTGCATCACCACGCTCTCTCCCCTCCCAAGAGAGGGTGCCAGGCTACCCGTTGACAGTGCCACTGAACCCGGGGGTAGTATTTTGCCTGCCAATCGGCATGTCAGCCAGCAAAAAATTTTGCATTGTGGCAGCGGCACTGGGCTTTTGGCCTTGCTTTGGAATATTAATGGCAAAAGTCTTTGTTGCAGTACCTATTTACATCAATTAGAGATGATCTAATGATAGCCATTTCCGAGTACTATAGTTCTTCACTCAATTGACTTAGTATTTCAACCAAGGGAGCAATGAAGCATTCTAGTCCCCAGCAGTTATATATTTCCAAGTTGTTATTCATTAACTTCTAATTGAAGGCAGCTATGGTCCTTAGTTAAGTGGCTCAGTTAATTTGATCGTTTTGTGATTTTCATATTGCATCAATATAGATACTACAGTACAACTAAAAGACTCCAGTCACCAATTCCATGATGCATCAAATTCAAAGTTAGCAGTGAGACCTCCTCAAGGACGCTCACATCACGTCAGCTACATACTGGCTGCAGTAAAACCGAGTACTGATTTTAAACTTAATTTTTATGCTCTTTTATCAAAAAAACCACTGTCCAGTTGGTTCTTTGCAAACAACAAAAATTAACTTGCATTTCAACATCAGTGAGTGGCATATATATTTTTTTTATATACAGTTCAGCTCCCTCCTTACTCATTCAGGACTGGGCTGGAGTTTCTAGGCAGAGTTTCAAATGTACTGACCCATGCGGCATTATTCCCTCCTAGGTAGTGGGGGATTAGCATAACCCAGGTTGGACAATTAACCTTGAATCATGTTAAATGGCTTACTGGAGAAACATGGCTTGCTTTTCACATTCCCCAATTACCTCAGAAGGTGAAAAAATAGCACTGCGAGACCACTGTGCACAGGCAATAACTACTCCTCCAGCTTTTCTTACATTTAAAAATATACAAAGATATCAGTACAGTTAAGCAGTCTTACAGTTTGCACAAACTGGGTTGACTATTTAAAAAGCAAATATATAATGACTGAAATTCTTAGGGTGGGTAGGGTGGATCACCTGCATCAGGGCAGTAATTTGCCATTCTCAGGCCTAGTGGCTCCTACACCTGCTGAGGGGCATGGGTCTTTTCAAGGCTCCAAAGAACTTGCAGTTGATCCACTAGGACAGGGTGCCACTGTGATTTTTCATTGAGCTTTCAGAACGGGTGCCTTTGTGGAGTTGCCCACCCTGATTAGCAAAACGACTCTGCACCTGGGATTTGGGACAGAGTCAACAGCTTTCCTCGTCGGCAGCTATAACCCTGCCCTGCTCCACTTCTCGTGGTGAAGCAGGGCTCCAAGAATTACAGTTCCACCATCTATAAATCTTGCGGCCCCTCTTGACTTATTCTTCAAAGCAGTCTCCGACGGTACATAAATAAGAATTATTTCTTACAAAGTTCCTATTCCCGTTACACAACAGCAGCAAGGCAAACAGAAAAGTAAAGACCCTTGGAGGATCGTTGGACTATAATTTTCCTTTTCTTTATAGTTCAAGTAGTTTCTTTGCAGCAAGCAGACAATCAGAATGCTAACAGTTTAAAACATTTGGTCGACATAGCACAACACAATTGTGCATTTGTTTTGACAATCAACAGTATGTGGATATTACATTGTTATCTGCATGTTAGTCATTAAAGTATCCTTTAAACTTAATTATTTTGTTGAATTTAGTCTCCTCTTTAGCTCTGTGTTTCTTTGTTAACCTGTCCCAATATGTTGCTCTCTTCCTATCTCCTTTCTCTAGATTTATCCCTCTTATTATCTCACTTTTACTCCAGCAATCAGTACAAGATGCATCCTTTGCTGTCAATGACCTCCAGCTACTACCTCCCCCTGCTCCCCCCCTCCAGTGGTCCAATGGGATCAAAACCACAGGAAATTTGAGTAGAACCACAGAAGGCAGGAAGTGGGGACTGGGTAGAGCTGACATTGAGCGAGGAGGTGCAAAGCAGACAAGAGCTTCCGTCAGCATGTACACACATCTGGTCTGTTGCAACTACAAATAGGTTATTCACGGCAGGGATTATGATGTCGACCTGACTGCTAGCAGGAAAGTGTACCCAGGGTAAAATCTGATGTCTGAGCAATTGGAAGGTGGAACAGGGTAGTTTATGACCCATGGTAATCACCAGAGGCACAGAATCATTTGGCAAAAAAGTGCGGCCTCGCACCCGGTGAGGCCTCGCAAAAACCGGTTCTCGGCATGCGATACGCACGCGCCGAGAACCGGCCTTTCCGATTTATCAAAACGTCTTTTGCCAGATCCTACGTATCCCCGCAGGAAGGACATCTGCCCAACTCTTGCCCAGCGAATGTCCTTCAAACTCTTACGCCTGGTAAAAGCAGACATGTAGCCTACTTTTACCAGCGGAAGAGTTTTAAAACATAGAAAAATGTAATTTAACCATTCATTTTTATATTAAAAACCGTGTCCATAAAGGCAAGTTTATTTTTAACTCTATTAAAAATTCAAAAAATATTTTTTTTTCTAAAACATTTAATTACATTCAACTTCAATTAATTTTAAATATGGGAGGTGTTGTTTTTATTTATTGTGTTGTGTTTCTTGTTTTAAGTGGGGAGGGACTTCTCATTGATAGTAATGGGAGCTCTTAAAATCAGAGCTCTTATTATCAATGAGAATACTAGATAGTGATTGGTGGTCTAAGCTCGTGATTCCAGGATACATTATCTGGAAGACATGTCCCCATATGCTGCGCAGCAAATGAAGGCCACCAACTGGAATCCTACGTTCCTACGGGACCTACTTTCGTCAAAATTTTCAGGTCGGAGACATTCGTCCAAAGGAAGCCTCCGACCACAATTTTCCCGCCATGATGTAGGTATTGTGCAGCTAGATCAGTTGACATCTGCACCGTGGTCATTTTTTGAGTCAAGATTAGTTTACAAAATAATTACAATTATTTTTTTAAATCAATTTCATTGATTTGGGTTCTAGGTTGCACAGATAAGATACTAATTAAAAACATTTATTTGTGAAAAAAAAAATTTCTTTTGATTTTTTTTTTGAGATATTTAACTTATTACATATGGAACTTAGATATGGAACAATAAATTCATACTTGTCTCTCCAGTAGTAGTGACTCCACTGTCCACAGATATCCTCAATCCCAGCCAACAGATGGTCAAAAAACTAGACATAAAAAGATATTTTAAATTAAAAGCAGCTTATATTTTTTATGCAAGATTTTAAAAGCAAAGAGCTGGATTTTCATGCTGGGGTGAGCAGGAGTGATATTACTGGCAGCAATTTTGTGAACTGACTGTGCTGAGCACAATGAAGCTACCATCTTTCTGATTTTCCCCACTTCTCTAGGGATAGAGGAAGCAAGGGACCAGAATCGAGGAACTCCTGAAAGATCATCAAATCTTCTTCTGTCAGTGGATGGGATAGAAGTATGTAAAAACTGGTCTTATCCATTTTTAGGGCACTACTTTCTTTAGATATGGCGAAAGTTCAAGCGGCAGATTAATGGAACTGGTAGAAACAGATTTGCTTTTAGCTTACCAAAAAAGCCTTGCCGGAGATCTTACTGTGAAACACCTCGGGAGGTTTTACTATGTTTTCATCATCATCATCATCATCGGCAGTCCCTCAGAATCAAGGAAGACTTGCTTCCACTCCTGAAGTGAGTTCTTTGGTGGCTGTACAGTCCAATACGAGAACCACAGACTCTGTCACAGGTGGAACAGATAGTCGTTGAGGGAAGGGGAGGGTGGGACAGGTTTGCCGCACGCTCTTTCCACTGCCTGCGCTTGATTTGTGCATGCTCTCGGTGTTGAGACTCGAGGTGCTCAGCGCCCTCTCGGATGCACTTTCTCCACTTAGGGTGGTCTTGGGCCAGGGACTCCCAGGTGTCAGTGGGGATGTCGCATTTTATCAGGGAGGCTTTGGGGGTGTCCTTGTAGCGTTTCCACTGCCCACCTTTGGCTCATTTGCCGTGAAGGAGCTCCAAAGTAGAGCACTTGCTTTGGGAGTCTTGTGTCTGGCATGCGAACTATGTGGCCTGCCCAGCAGAGCTGGGGATGTCAGCCTGGACGAGGACGCTGATGTTGGTGCGCCTGTCCTCCCAAGGGATTTGAAGACATCGTTGGTGATATTTCTCCAGCAACTTGAGATGTCTACTGTACATGGTCCATGTCTCTGAGCCATACAGGAGGGCAGGTATTACTACACCCCTGTAGACCATGAGCTTGGTGGCAATTTTGAGGGCCTAGTCTTCAAATATCCTTTTTCTCAGGCGGCCGAAGGCTGCACTGGCGCACTGGAGGCAGTGTTGGATCTCATCGTCGATGCCTGCTCTTGTTGATAGGAGGCTCCTGAGATATGGAATAGGTGCTATATAAATGCAAGTTGTTGTTGTTGATTAAACCTTTTGTACCCTTCCAATATGGTCAATTAAGTCCCCACTTTATAACAACAATTTATTTTTTAAACATAAAATGTCCCATGACACTTCACTGAGCTGTGAAGTAAATGGACACTGAGCCAAGATTAGGAGGGATGACCAAAACCCTGGTTAAAGAGGTGAGTTTCAAGGAAAGCCTTAAAAAGGAGAGGATGGCAGAGAGATGAAGGGGTTTGGGAGGAAATTCCAGAGATAGTGACTTAGTTGACTGAAGGCTGCCAATGGTAGGGTGAAGTGAGAGGTGGGAAGCACAAGAGGCCGGAGTTAGAGGAATGGAGAGTTCACGGAGTTATATGGATGGAGGAGGTTTCAGAGATAGGGAGGGTTTGAGGCCATGGAAAGATTTAAACACGAAGATGAGAATTTTAAATGAGGCACTGGAGGCCCAGGACCCAATGCAAGTCAGTGAGGGTGGGATGAATGTCGAGCAAGCCAGCCAAGAATAATCAAGTCCGGAGGTGATGAAAAAAAATGGTGGTTTCAGTGGCGGATGAGCAGAGGTTGACGAGGATGAATGAGGATAACCTCTTCCACCTCACTCCTCCAGCACCTTCTCCTCAAGAATTTCACCCCATTTCAGCAAGGAATTCTCTTCCCACCCCGCCATCATTTCCAGAGTTCCTCGAGGATCTATCCCCCTTCTTCAGCTACATGCTGGCCCTCACCAACATCATCTGTAAACACGTTCAGTTTCCACATGTGAGCCGATGGCACCCAAGTCTACCTCTCCACCACCTCTCTGAACTGCTCAGTTACATCTGCACTGCCTGCTCAATCTTAATTTCCACTAGTTTAACACCCAGAAGACCGAAGGCATTATCTTCAGTCCCTGCCACAAAATCTGTTCAATTGCAATGGATTCTATCCCCATCTAGTCAGGTTGAACCAGACTGTTCATGAGCTTGGTGTTCTGTTAAACCCCAAGCGAGATTCTGACCCCATACTCTCGCCATCAAAAAGACACATTATTTGCACCTCTGTAACATCACCAAGTGCACATCATCTCCACTACTGAAACCCTCTGGACTTGATTATTCTTGGCTGGCTTGCTCAACATTCATCCCACCCTCACTGACTTGCATTGGGTCCTGGGCCTCCAGTGCCTCATTTAAAATTCTCATCCTCATGTTTAAACCTCTCCATAGCCTCAAACCCTCCCTATCTCTGTAACATCCTCCAGGTTCAGTGCTGGGACCCAAGCTATTTACAATATACATTAATGATTTAGACAAAGGAATTGAATGTAATATCTCCAAATTTGTGGATGACACTAAGCTGGGTGGCAGTGTGAGCTGTGAGGAGGATGCTAAGAGGCTGCAGGGTGACTTGGACAGATTAGGTGAGTGGGCAAATGCATAGCAGATGCAGTATAATGTAGATAAATGTGAGGTTATCCACTTTGGTAGAAAAAACAGGAAGGCAGAATATTATCTGAATGGTGACAGATTAGGAAAAGGGGAGGTGCAACGAGACCTGGGTGTCATGGTACATCAGTCATTGAAAATTGGCATGCAGGTACAGCAGGCGGTGAAGGCGGCAAATGGCATGTTGGCCTTCATAGCGAGAGGAATTGAGTATAGGAGCAGTGAGGTCTTACTGCAGTTGTACAGGGCCTTGGTGAGGCCACTCCTTGAATATTGTGTGCAGTTTTGGTCTCCTAATCTGAGGAAGGACATTCTTGCTATTGAGGGAGTGCAGCGAAGGTTCACCAGACCGTTTCCCGGGATGGCAGGATTAACATATGAAGAAAGACTGGATCGACTAGGCTTATATTCACTGGAATTTAGAAGAATGAGAGGGGATCTCATAAAAACATAAAATTCTGATGGGATTGGACAGATTAGATACAGGAAGAATGTTCCCAATGTTGGGGAAGTCCAGAACCAGGTGTCACAGTCTAAGGATAAGGTGTAAGCCATTTAGAACCGAGTTGAGGAGAAACTTCTTCACATAGAAAATTGTGAATCTGTGGAATTCTCTACCACAGAAAGTTGTTGAGGCCAATTCGTTAGATATATTCAAAAGGGAGTTAGATCTGGCCCTTACAGATAAAGGGATCAAGGGGTATGGAGAGAAAGCAGAATGGGGTACTGAAGTTGCATGATCAGCCATGATCATATTGAATGTTGGTGCAGGCTCGAAGGGCCAAATGGCCTAATCCTGCACCTATTTTCTATGTTTCTACATGCTTTTGTTAACTCCAGACCCAACTACTCCAATGCTCTATTTTCTGGTTTTCATCTTCCACTCTCTATGAACTCCCAACTAATCCAAAATTCTGCTGCCTGTATTACACATTTAAGTCCTATTACTCTACTTTTCACTGCCGTCCATTGGCTCCACATCCTCCAAAGCCTCAAATTTAAATTCTTCATCTTTAAATTGCTCCATGGCCTCCTTCTACTATATAATCACAAGCTACTCCACCCCAATATCCCCCCAAATCCTCTGCCTGACACTGCTGACTGACCTCTGCCATTGGCAGCAGAGTTTTCTACTACCGTGGACCTACATTCTGGAATTTGTATCCTAAATCACTCCTTCACCTTTCTCTGCTCCTTTAAAACCTCCATCACTACAGTTTTTGGTCACCCCTCATAATCACTCCTAGATTGGCATCTGTATTCCATTCTCTTAATCTGCAAGACATTTTGGGATATTTTTAATGTTACAAGCTATATAAATGCAATGGTGTTATACATTTAAGCAACAATACCTAGTGTACTGGATACTTACGCGAATATGTATCTCTTCACACACTGTTGGCGGCTGTTTATTTGATTTTTTAACCTCCAGAAAGTCAACCAATGGGCGGATAGTCATTCCCTGAAATATCGATATTCAAAGTCGAATGTTAACAAATGCAGACACACACATTAATTTGGCATTGAGAGTAGAAAAGCATTTAACTTTTAGGGGGTAAAATTCCCATTGTGCGCCTCCCGTTGGCACCAAAGTGTTTTTGCCCGGGGCTGGGGGGTGGGGGGTGGGGGGGGGGGGGTGTTGCTATGGGCTCCAGTGACATTGCGTGGGAGTTTTAGTGGAAGTGTGAAACCAGTAGTGGCACATCCCGGACACTGCGCCTCTAGGGATGATGCCATCGCCGTGCATGGCAAACCCTTTTTGCCCCGTGGCAGAAATTAGGCAGCATCCCATGAGGCTGCCGTGGGCGATGTCAGCCCCAGCCTCGCGGTACACGAACCGGGTCGCACTCCGCTCACGGGGTGAAATTTAATGGGGCGAGGCCAGGTAGCGTTCCGCGTTGCATGCACTTACTGTCTCTGAGCCCATCCTGCAAGATAGTGGACCGCTGGACATTGCGCTCCACTTCCCCTCCGGGGTGGTAACCCCACTTTAGGTCGCGGGGCGAGACCTCTGCGCCGGCAGCAGGAAGTCCCGCCTCGCAGGGGTTACCGCCCCCAAACAGGGCCCTCCAGAATTTCACTTCCGAAGTGTTTTTATTGCAGGAATAAAATATTGCAATAATTTAATTATAGCTTCCTAACCTTCAATCCCATCATAAATAACAAACAAATCACTGGAGACTTGGCCAAAAGCAAGAAATGGTTTCCTTACAGTAAAAAGTTCACACTGATGATTTCTGCTGTTTTATCGGATTCCTAATTTCTTTTTGAAGGCACAAAGACTTGGAAAAAATTCTGGCTTATTACTCAGGTAAACTGCAACCTGTAGCCGCAGGACAGTCAAGGTGCGTTGCTGCCCTAGACTGTGCGGCATGGGCCATCAGAGTTAGCGAACCAGTAGTAATGTCAGGATTCGACCAGCGATTGTCTTATGTAGTTTAAATTAACAAATTCACAGAGACACAAGCCCTCTGTGTAAAATGTTTGTTAGATACAAAATCTAATTTGAAGAAAGGAAATTTAAATGGAAAAAGACGTAACTTACTGAATACTAGTTGATATTGGCTGTGAAAAAGATATTGGTTTAATTGGAGGGTCATCATCATAGGCAGTCCCTTGGAATCGAGGAAGACTTGCTTCCACTTTTAGCATGAGTTCTTAGGTGGCTGAACAGTCCAATACGAGAACCACAGTCTCTGTCACAGGTGGGACAGATAGTCGTCGAGGGAAAGGGTGGGCAGGGAGCCTGGTTTGCCGCACGCTCCTTCCGCTGCCTGCGCTTGATTTCTGCATGCTCTCAGCGACGATACTTGAGGAGCTCGGCATCTTCCCGGATGCACTTCCCCCACTTAGGGCGGTCTATGGCCAGGGACTCCCAGGTGTCAGTGGGGATGTCACACTTTATCAGGGAGGCTTTGAGGGTGTCCATGTAACGTTTCCTTTGCCCGCCTTTGGCTCGTTTGCCGTGGACGAGTTCTGAGTCGAGCGCTTGCTTTGGAAGTCTTGTGTCTGGCATGCGAACTATGTGGCCTGCCGAGCGGAGCTGATCGAGTGTGGTCAGTGCTTCAATGCTTGGGATGTTGGCCTGGACGAGGATGCTAATGTTTGTGCTTCTGTCTTCCTAGGGGATTTGTAGGATCTTGCGGAGACAGTGCTGGTGGTATTTCTCCAGCGACTTGAGGTGTCTCCTGTACATGGTCCACATCTCTGAGCCATACAGGAGGGCGGGTATTACTATGGCCCTGTAGACCATGAGCTTGGTGACAGTTTTGAGAGCCTGGTCTTCAAACACTCTTTTCCTCAGGCGGCCGAAGGCTGCACTGGCGCACTGGAGGCGGTGTTGGATCTCGTCGTCAATGCCTGCTCTTGTTGATAGGAGGCTCCCGAGATAAGGGAAATGGTCCATGTTGTCCAGGGCCATTCTGTGGATCTTGATGTCTGGGGGGGCAGTGCTGTGCAGCGAGGACAGGCTGGTGGAGGACCTTTGTCTGACTGACGTTTAGCATAAGGCCTATGCTTTCATACGTCTCGGTAAATACGTCGACTATGTCCTGGAGTTCAGCCTCTGTGTATGCACAGATGCAGGCATTGTCTCCGTACTGTAGCTCGACGACAGAGATTGGAGTGGTCTTGGATCTGGCCTGGAGATGGTGAATGTTGAACAGCTTCCCACTGGTTCTGTAGTTTAGTTCCACTCTAGCGGGGAGCATGTCAAATGTGGGGTGGAGCATGGCAGCGAGGAAGATTGAGAAGAGGGGCGATGACGCAGCCCTGCTTGACCCCGGCCCAGACGTGAATTGGGTCTGTGATGGATCCGTTGGTAAGGATCACGGCTTGCATGTCGTCGTGGAGCAGGCGGAGGGTGGTGATGTACTTTTGGGGACATCCGAAACAGAGGAGGACGCTCCATAGACCCTCGCGGTTGACAGTGTCAAAGGCCTTTGTAAGGTCGAAGAAGGCCATGTATAAGGGCTGGCGCTTAATTAACCAATGAAAGACGAACTTTCATAATGACCACAGTGAAATTCTGGCTTTGTTTCAAAGTGTGAATATTGGAAAAGAGATAAAAGACACTCTATGTTTGATAATGATTCTAAATTATGAAAAAGTTTCACTGCAGTAAAAGAGATTTAAATTTCAGGTTTGAAAACCTTTTTCAAATGGATGGTGTTTATCGAGAAACAATCCCGAACAATCTAAACAAGCAGGAGAGGGGTTTTGGAGATAACGAGTGCGCCACCAATGAGAATGTTTTATTTAAAGCTAATAATGACAGCTTTACAGGGACTCGGGCAACATTAGTTGTGATAAAGAATCAAAAACACTGATGGTGACAGACGGAGCAACAGTAGACTTAAATAACGGGCATAAAATGTAACAAGGAAACGAAACAACATTGGAGATGGGCCTGTAATACGGGACCAATAATTAGTTTAGTAAAACCGCAGTGTGTTTTATAATCAGGAGGGACAAAGGGGGGCGAAGGCAGTGAGGGCCCGACTGACGGCAGCGGGGGGGAAGCAGTGAGAAGACTGCAGGAAGCCTCAGAAGTTGAGGCAGCCATTCCCGACGGCAGAGGGGGAGAAGCTCCCCTGCCGTCGGTTGGGCCCGTCGGGAAACGGCTGCCTCAACTTCTGAGACTTCCTGCAGCCTTCTCACTGCTGCAAGAAGCCTCAGTGCTGATCATGGAAGGGCAATGTGGTTTTATTAAAAAATGTTAAAAATTGAACAGCTACAAAGAACTACAAAAATGGCCGAGTGCCAATGTTTCCTTCACACTGCGCGTGCGCGAACGCTCCAACGCGCACGCGCAGGGTTACCGGCACGAAAAAAACTCATTTAAATGGTACCCGCCCCCTCCTACTTACAAAATCAGTGCAAGTGGTAGGCTCCGCCCCCTGGGCGCCGCGCCAAGCAGACATCGAGCTGCAAAGCGCTCGAGAATAGCGCGTTTTTTTTCAGGCGCTGTTTTCAGCGCGAAAAACGGGCGCCTAGCTCGGAGGGGCGCCTGTTTTGCCACGTGTGGAAACTTGGGGCCTATAAGCCTGTATAAAAACCTGACCCTGCAAGCACTTAAAGACTCTGAATCAAAAACCATGAAGTTTAATGTGGAAAGAGGGTCAGGTAAAAAGCAGGATTGGGGAAAAAGAGGAATACTAGAAATGGTAGGTAGGTGCAGGATACACGGCGGGGTACACGGCAGTAAACACTATAGATGATCGAGTTGATGCCCGAACACGAATCTTATCGGGATTGTTGGAGAGAAATATAGGAGAAACTCGCATGCGGTACATGACAATCCAGAAATGTAACTGAAGAGAACAATAGTACTAAGACTCAGCATAGATGATTGTTATAAAAAATCACCAAACTATTTTGTGTCAAGATCCACTACGAATGATCAAAGATGACTGTGGATATGACCAAGTGGACGGGTGCACCTTGCGTATCACCCCCCCTAACACAGGACTACGAAATTAGCACTATTCCACGAGGAAATGGAGATTGATGTGTGAGCACCATGGCAACTGAAATTAAGAAAGGAACACCTCATGCACCATTATGGATACTGACTTCTACTTTACTCTGCTTGACAAGACAGACTATGCTGGACTCAATGTATGGTTGTAGTGCAAGGGAACTCAGCTTGCTAGTATTATCTTGTAAAAGGTGTGACTTACGTAAGAGGCAGGCCCTAACCCGTACTATAGTGGGAGGGAGGGAGGGAGGGAGGGAGGGAGAACAGCCAGTTGTCACGGTGCACATTGGTACCAACGACATAGGTAAAAAAAGGGATGAGGTCCTACGAAACGAATTTAAGGAGCTAGGAGCTAAATTAAAAAGTAGGACCTCAAAAGTAGTAATCTCGGGATTGCTACCAGTGCCACGTGCTAGTCAGAGTAGGAATCGCAGGATAGCGCAGATGAATACGTGGCTTGAGCAGTGGTGCAGCAGGGAGGGATTCAAATTCCTGGGGCATTGGAACCGGTTCTGGGGGAGGTGGGACCAGTACAACCGGACGGTCTGCACCTGGGCAGGATCGGAACCAATGTTCTAGTGGGAGTGTTTGCTAGTGCTGTTGTGGAGGAGTTAAACTAATATGGCAGGGGGATGGGAACCAATGCAGGGAGACAGAGGGAGACAAAAAGGAGGCAAAAGCAAAAGACAGAAAGGAGATGAGGAAAAGTGGAGGGCAGAGAAACCTAAGGCAAAGAACAAAAAGGGCCACTGTACAGCAAAATTCTAAAAGGACAAAGGGTGTTAAAAAAACAAGCCTGAAGGCTTTGTGTCTTAATGCAAGGAGTATCCGCAATAAGGTGGATGAATTAACTGTGCAAATAGACGTTAACAAATATGATGTGATTGGGATTACGGAGACGTGGCTCCAGAATGATCAGGGCTGGGAACTCAACATCCAGGAAGGATAGAATAAAAGGAAAAGGAGGTGGGGTAGCATTGCTGGTTAAAGAGGAGATTAATGCAATAGTTAGGAAAGACATTAGCTTGGATGATGTGGAATCTATATGGGTAGAGCTGCAGAACACCAAAGGGCAAAAAACGTTAGTGGGAGTTGTGTACAGACCTCCAAACAGTAGTAGTGATGTTGGGGAGGGCATCAAACAGGAAATTAGGGGTGCATGCAATAAAGGTGTAGCAGTTATAATGGGTGACTTTAATATGTACATAGATTGGGCTAGCCAAACTGGAAGCAATACGGTGGAGGAGGATTTCCTGGAGTGCATAAGGGATGGTTTTCTAGACCAATATGTCAAGGAACCAACTAGGGGGGAGGCCATCTTAGACTGGGTGTTGTGTAATGAGAGAGGATTAATTAGCAATCTCATTGTGCGAGGCCCCTTGGGGAAGAGTGACCATAATATGATGGAATTCTGCATTAGGATGGAGAATGAAACAGTTAATTCAGAGACCATGGTCCAGAACTTAAAGAAGGGTAACTTTGAAGGTATGAGGCGTGAATTGGCTAGGATAGATTGGCGAATGATACTTGAGGGGTTGACTGTGGATGGGCAATGGCAGACATTTAGAGACCGCATGGATGAATTACAACAATTGTACATTCCTGTCTGGCGTAAAAATAAAAAAGGGAAGGTGGTTCAACCGTGGCTATCTAGGGAAATCAGGGATAGTATTAAAGCCAAGGAAGTGGCATACAAATTGGCCAGAAATAGCAGCGAACCCGGGGACTGGGAGAAATTTAGAACTCAGCAGAGGAGGACAAAGGGTTTGATTAGGGTAGGGAAAATGGAGTACGAGAAGAAGCTTGCAGGGAACATTAAGGCGGATTGCAAAAGTTTCTATAGGTATGTAAAGAGAAAAAGGTTCGTAAAGACAAACATAGGTCCCCTGCAGTCAGAATCAGGGGAAGTCATAACGGGGAACAAAGAAATGGCAGACCAATTGAACAAGTACTTTGGTTCGGTATTCACTAAGGAGGACACAAACAACCTTCTGGATATAAAAGGGGTCAGAGGATCTAGTAAGGAGGAGGAAATGAGGGAAATCTTTATTAGTCAGGAAATTGTGTTGGGTGGGGAAATTGATGGGATTGAAGGCCGATAAATCCCCAGGGTCTGATGGACTGCATCCCAGAGTACTTAAGGAGGTGGCCTTGGAAATAGCGGATGCATTGACAGTCATTTTCCAACATTCCATTGACTCTGGATCAGTTCCTATATCGAGTGGAGGGTAGCCAATGTAACCCCACTTTTTAAAAAAGGAGGGAGAGAGAAAACAGGGAATTATAGCCTGACCTCAGTAGTGGGTAAAATTATGGAATCAATTATTAAGGATGTCATAGCAGCGCATTTGGAAAATGGTGACATGATAGGTCCAAGTCAGCATGGATTTGTGAAAGGGAAATCATGCTTGACAAATCTTCTGGAATTTTTTGATGATGTTTCCAGTAAAGTGGACAAAGGAGAACCAGTTGATGTGGTATATTTGGACTTTCAGAAGGCTTTCGACAAGGTCCCACACAAGAGATTAATGTGCAAAGTTAAAGCACATGGGATTGGGGGTAGTGTGCTGACGTGGATTGAGAACTGGTTGGCAGACAGGAAGCAAAGAGTAGGAGTAAATGGGTACTTTTCAGAATGGCAGGCAGTGACTAGTGGGGTACCGCAAGGTTCTGTGCTGGGGCCCCAGCTGTTTACATTGTACATTAATGATTTAGACGAGGGGATTAAATGTAGTATCTCCAAATTTGCGGATGACACTAAGTTGGGTGGCATGTGAGCTGCGAGGAGGATGCTATGAGGCTGCAGAGTGACTTGGATAGGTTAGGCGAGTGGGCAAATGCATGGCAGATGAAGTATAATGTGGATAAATGTGAGGTTATCCACTTTGGTGGTAAAAACAGAGAGACAGACTATTATCTGAATGGTGACAGATTAGGAAAAGGGAAGGTGCAACTGGACCTGGGTGTCATGGTACATCAGTCATTGAAGGTTGGCATGCAGGTACAGCAGGCGGTTAAGAAAGCAAATGGCATGTTGGCCTTCATAGCAAGGGGATTTGAGTACAGGGGCAGGGAGGTGTTGCTACAGTTGTACAGGGCCTTGGTGAGGCCACACCTGGAGTATTGTGTACAGTTTTGGTCTCCTAACTTGAGGAAGGACATTCTTGCTATTGAGGGAGTGCAGCGAAGATTCACCAGACTGATTCCCGGGATGGTGGGACTGACCTATCAAGAAAGACTGGATCAACTGGGCTTGTATTCACTGGAGTTCAGAAGAATGAGAGGGGATCTCATAGAAACGTTTAAAATTCTGACGGGTTTAGACAGGTTAGATGCAGGAAGAATGTTCCCAATGTTGGGGAAGTCCAGAACCAGGGGTCACAGTCTGAGGATAAGGGGTAAGTCATTTAGGACCGAGATGAGGAGAAACTTCTTCACCCAGAGAGTGGTGAACCTGTGGAATTCTCTACGATAGAAAGTAGTTGAGGCCAATTCACTAAATATATTCAAAAGGGAGTTAGATGAAGTCCTTACTACTCGGGGGATCAAGGGGTATGGCGAGAAAGCAGGAAGGGGGTACTGAAGTTTCATGTTCAGCCATGAACTCATTGAATGGCGGTGCAGGCTAGAAGGGCTGAATGGCCTGCTCCTGCACCTATTTTCTATGTTTCTATGTTTCTATAGTTAAAACATTGAATAAAGGGAAATTAGATAGTCCGGCAGAAAGGATTTATTTAGTATAACCTTAATGGGAAAGCCAACAGGCAGGTCCTGCAGCTCGGGAAGTAGCGCTACCCAAGCGAAAGGACAACCCTGGAAGCTCACCCATGAGGAATTAATTGGGAAATGGCCTATCTTGGGCATATAGCCAAGGGCCATAAGGGGGGGAATTGTAAGGGATATAGAGTTGTAGCAGGCAAAGAGCAGACAGATAGGTGGTCAGAACACAATGCTGAAGGTAGTGAACTAATCAGTATTGGGAGGATCTGAGGAATCGGTGATGGTATGGATTATAATTGCCTATTGTATGTAACGCTTATGTAGGTATAGCACACTTATAACAAATTAAAACTGTATGGTTAATTCATCCTTAACCTTAGTGACACATAACAAGACAGCAGAAGTCAGCAGTTACAATTTTGATTAGAAGTCTCTGAGGAAGAGATAAGAAAGCCAATATTTTGGAACAGTTACTTCTGGCGTCATATAGACTAAGGCAAAGTGCAAATCACTGAACAAACACAATTAACATATGATGGGAGATGGACAATTTCATGTACCACTCAGAGCCAGTCTGATAAGAGACGACAAATCAATGTAACTCCGCTGATACTCAGACACATTGATGATTTTGTAGGAGGGTAGCCCCTCTCCAAAAACTGTATAAATTGTACTTGAAATCTCTTGTTTTTTTGAAGGTTCCACGATTGAACTTTCCCTTGCATTTGCTCGAAATAAAGCCGGTTGAACCGAATGTTTAGTTTGTTTGATTCTGTAGTCGTTATACGGAGGTTGAGGTGTCGATTACCTATATCAGGTAGTCCACCCCGAGGAAGAGAAGTCTTCCTTTTACCCCAACAGAAAGGGCAGGTATCGACTTCCTATATCAGGTAGTCTGCATCGAGGGAGAGAAGTCTTCCTTTTACCCCAACAATCACTAACCTTTTACACTGAGCTATCACTAGGCAATATACTGCTAGACACTCTAATACAAAATGAAATCATTCCACGCTTTCTGTGCTCCTTTGTGGTGAAGCCCTGGTATTACATAGAAGCAGGAGTTGGTCATTCAGCCCCTTGAGTCTGTTCTGCTATTCAATGAGATCATGGCTGCTCTGTATCTTAACTCAATCTACCCACCATGGTTTTATAACCCCCAACACCCTTACCGAACAAAAATTACCCTTAACAGCTTGGGAGAAGAGCGTTCCAGATTTCCACTATCCTTCATGTGAAGAAGTGCTTTTAGACATTCCTTTGCAACTTTATGCTCCCATCTACACTATTTACTGTGTCACCTAATTTAGTGTCATCAGCAAACTTAGATTTATGGATCTCTATTCCTTCATTCAAGTCATTTAAAAAATATAATTAAAAACTGTGGCCCCACTACAGATCACTGGGGGACACCACTAGTCACATCCTGCCAATTTGAGTATATACCCATTATCCCTACTTTCTGTCTCCTACCGAATTCCCTATCCAAACCAACAGCTTACCTCCAATTCCATGCACTCTCATTTTTGTTAAGCGTGTTTTACGTGGAACCTTGTTGAATGCCTTCTGGAAGTCCATATAAATAACACCCATAAACAACGCTCCCTCTAATTTTGTTTGGCACTGCGCTGCCCCTTTAACGAGCTGAATGGGCCATTCAAATACTGCGCGTGCACGGTTTTGTATTGAAAAGCTGGCAAGCTGGCTGCGAGCGTTCTCTGGCGCACTGCATGCCCGCGAAACTTATAGGGAACACTGTCCATAAACACTCCCTTATCTACCACATTGGCTACCTCCTCAAAAAAATTCAACTAGGTTCGTTAGACTTGACTTACCCTTTACAAATCCATGCAGGCTCTCTCTCTTCTGGGATGGCAGGACTGACATAGGAGAGACTGGATCAACTGGGCCTTTATACATTGGAGTTTAGAAAGATGAGAAGGAATCTCATAGAAACATACAAGATTCTGACAGGAAGGGACAGGTTAGATGCAGGTAGAATGTTCCTGATGTTGGGGAAGTCCAGAACCAGGGAACGCAGTCTTAGGATAAGGGGTAGGCCATTTAGGACTGAGATGAGGAGAAACTTCTTCACTCAGAGAGTTGTTAACCTGTGGAATTCCCTGCCGCAAAGAGTTGTTGATGCCAGTTCATTGGATATATTCAAGAGGGAGTTAGATATGACCCTTACGGCCAAGGGGATCAAGTGGTATGGAGAGAAAGCAGGAAAGGGGTACTGAGGGAATGATCAGCCATGATCTTATTGAATGGTGGTGCAGGCTCAAAGGGCCGAATGGCCTACTCCTGCACCTATTTTCTATGTTTCTATGATCAGCTCATATTTGTCCAAACGCTCAGTCACTCTTTCCCTAATAACAGATTCTGGTAACTTCCCCACAACTGATGTTAATCTAATAGGTCTACAATTTCCTATTTATCCATCTTACACTTATTAAATAGTGGTGTTATATTTGTGTGGATTAACAGGAAAACTGAGTGCTGGGAATTCTGTATATTTTTTATTTCCGATTTCTAGCACTCACAATTTTCTTGTTTATCCACACAGATATACCAGTTTATTCCTCTGAAGAGGAAAAAATAAGTTACTGTTTGTATCTTTTCAGCAATTTTTAAAATTTCAGTCATTAACTTATTTTTTCCTCTTCAGCGCTGACAGGTCGGCTGTGCATTTTCAACTTTTGCAGGTTTTCTCACCTTGTGCAATATTGACTCACATTACAAGAAACTTAAAGGTCATCGAAGCTGTTGTACTTTCCACCATGTCAGTTAGTGATGTCAGCACACATACCAGTTATCATACACAATGACGCACAGGACTTTTTTTTGCCAAAAAATTACTCGAGGGTAAGGAGAAACTATAAATTTGTACCAAAATATCTAAGCAGGGGAGAAAGCGGGTAATGGATAACATATAGAGTAGGACAAGTACTCCTTTCACCCAAGGACCCAGCTTGGATGATGAATTGACCTGTTGATTCCAAGGGTCTTAATGGACAGTCTCAGCTCAATTCTCAGCAAGTATGGGTCAAAAACACAGGTTTGGCACAAATTAGCAATCATACACAAATTAGCTGGACTATTGTGTTCAGTTCTGGGCACCACACTTTAGGAACGGTGGCAAGGCCTTAGAGAGGGTTCAGATAGATTTACTAGAATGGTAACAGGGATGAGAGAGTTCAGTTATGTGGAGAGACTGGAGAAGCTGGAGTTATTCTCCTTAGAGTAGTGACATTTTAAAGAAGATTTGATAGAACTGTTCAAAATCATGAACAGTTTTGATAAGGAGAAACTGTTTCCAGTGGGAGAACAGTCAGTAACACAGATTTAAGATGATTGGCAAAAGAATCAGAAGTGACACGAGGAGACACTTTTTTTGTAACACAGCGAGTTGTGTTCTGGAATGCACTGCCTGAAAAGGTGGTGGAATTAGTAATATTCAAATGAGAATTGGATAAATACCTGAAGGGAGAAAATTTACAGAGCTATGGGGAACGATCAGGGGACTGGGATTAATTGGATAGCTCTACCAAAGAGCCGGCACAGGCACAATGGACTGAATGGTCTCCTTCTGTGCTGCGTCATTCTATGATTCAATGATACTCAGTCAATCCATAGAGTTGCAGAAAGACTCACTGTTTGGACAGAGCAAGAAAGAATGAACTGGAATTTATAGATCATCTTTCATTTCCCTCAGATTGCACCAATGTGCTTCACAACCAATTAATTCATTATTTTTGAAGTCCAGTCACATTTACATGGGTAGATATGGCAGCCAATAAGTGTACAGCAAGGTCCCACAAACAGCAAATGAGATGAATTATCCAGCTAATCTGTTTTTCCTTCTGTTGGTTGAGGTTCAAATATTATCAGGACGCAATGAACTTCCATTTTTCTTCATGGAATCCATAATATCCATCCTGAACCATCACAACGAACAGATGAAGACTCAGTTTAACATCTCTTCCAAAAGATAATGGGCTAGATTTTACACTTTTGTGCAGATCGCCCAAAAATGAGCGGTATTTCCAGCGTGGGCGGTAAAAATGGGTTTTCAGATCGCTGGCTTGTCACCTATTTTCAAAGCCCCTAGTTTCCATTTTAAAAATTGGGCGTTACCACACACGAACTGAAATGGGCATTAGCGTTAAATCTCTTTGACCTTCTGCCGTAAAGTGTCACCGTCCTTAGCAACGGCATGGCGATGCTTGTTTCCCGCGATTCAGGAGGTCAGGGGTCATCATTACATGCGCAGAAGAGGAGACAGAGAGAGAGGGAGCAGAGAGGGATTGAAAGCATGTGTGGGTGTGGTGTGTGCTTGTTTGGCTGTTGTGGGAGGCACGAGGGAGATTCACCAGCAGCAAAAAGCCTACTAAGCACCAAGAACATAGTTGGGACTGAGTTTTTGTGCAACAAATAATATATAACATGGAAGAGATGGAGGTAGCCCTGGAGCTGTTAGCCAGGAACACTGGTGGCAGAGGCCTCCCAGTGGTCCAGGAGCACGGCACTGCACCCCAAGGTGTCGCATCCCCATTGCCAACGACACGAGAGCCAGGAGCAACATCTTGTTTCTCGCTCGGAGCACATTCTCACCTCGGAACTGTCCTCTCCTGTATCCATCCAAGCGGTGGTTCTGCCGTCCTTCCCCCCCCCCCCCCCCCAATGAAGCAGCATCTGAGGAACTCCTCGGCCAGGCAGCTTGGAGTCAGGAGGGGATGGGGAAGGGGTAGAGATGGGGATGAGAAGTGGGGAGGGGGAAGGGTTGGTTTTTACAGATATACTTATGATTTCAGACTATTGGTCGGTTTTAAAGTGTTTTATTTAACATAACCTTGTTGGCTCAGATAGCTGCAACATTACACACTGGTGATGCCTTATCAAAGGATATAATTACACTTAATTTGAATCAACTTAAACTTTAACTGTCACCAAGGTGATGCACACCATTGATGTATGACCTGCACACCCAGCAGTGTGTCAGCTTGTAAATACCACCAACGTTCTTTCAGGCAAAGCGCTCATTGATAAGCTCCTGATGTAAGAGTCTTGCAGCTATGATGCCACCACGGGCTCTTTCCTGTGGTCTACAGGGGGGCGGGGACATGGCTTCAGCGTCAGCCTGATTGTGTGGCCCGAGGTCAGCCTCCATCTCCTCGCCCTCCTCTTCCTCTCTCTCCTGAGGTGGACCGTTACACCCTTCTGGCAATTCTTGTCCCTTCCTGATAGTCAAGTTGTGCAGCATGGAGCACACCATGAATTGAGCTACCTGCTCAGGGTAGTATTGGAGCTCGCCTCGTGAGTGGTCCAGGCATCTAAAGCATTGCTTAAGCACGCCAATGGTTTTCGCAACGATATTGCGAGTGGCTCTGTGGCTCTCATTGTATCGCTTCTCGGCTTCGGTGTGGGTGTCACGCAGGGGGGTCATCAACCAGGTGGTGAGACCATATCCTTTGTCACCAAGCATCCAGCATTAACCTTGTGGCTGATTGTTTAACAGTCAGATACAGTTCTCTCACGCAGGATGTGAGCATCATGGATGCTGCCTGGAAATTTAGCATTCACTGCCATAATAATTTGCTGGTGGTCAACAATGAGTTGCACATTCAGGGAGTGGAATCCCTTGTGGTTCCTGAAAACCTCTGCATCCTGAAAAGGTGCCCGCATCGCGATGTGCGTACAGTCGATTGCTCCCTGCACCTTGGGGAAGTTAGCAATTCGGTAGAATCCTAAAGCCTTCTCAGTCTGAGCCTCCCTAGGGAAGCTGATAAAGTCAATCCTGTGTGCGTACAGGGCTTCAGTGCCCTGTCGAATGCATCAGTGTATGGCATGCTGAGACATATCGCAAATGTTGCCAGCTGAGGCCTGAAAAGAACCCGATGTGTAGAATGACAGTGCCGCGGTGACTTTGACCTCGACGGACAGTGCAGTCCTGATGGTGCTGGCAGGCTGCAGATCTCCTCTTATGTGCTGGCATATCTCACTGAAACCTCTTTGTGGAAGCGCAGTCTCCGAAGGTAGATGTTATCGGATAAGTTGAGGTAAGACTGCTTCTCTCTCTACTTGCGGGGGGTGTAACGCCTGGTCCTACTCATCAGTCTGGCATGTCTTACACTGGGCACATGATGCTGTCGAGTGTACCTTCTGTCATCTCAAGTCTGCAGCATGTCAGTGATCATCAAGAGAGGGTGAGAAAGGACAGCCCCATTCCAATAGCTAAATGTTTTCCACCGATTGGTCACAAAGAATGAATTTCCCTACTAAGACACCTTTAAATTTCAATTGTCCACAGTATGATGATGTTTGTTCAGATGTTCACATCACCTCCAAAGACCTGCAGAGTACATCTGAACTCCCCAGAGGTTGAAGCAGAGCAGCCTTTTAAATGATACGACATGTGATTTAGAACATGGTGTCCATACTGCTGTGAATAGTTCCGGTTAGTTCCACTTTTTCCCAGCGTTTTTTTCGGCGAGCGATATTGTGGGTGAGATGTGTGTGAGGTGCCGAAAGTAAGGATGGGCGATATACTGGGCGTTAGTTTCGGCAGATGTGATCTTTACAACAAAAAACAATGGCCGGGCGGTATTATTAAATCTCGGCGTTAATTACGTGCCGAAAGTAATGCTGGGCGATATTATGGGGGTTGGGATTGCCCATTCTGATGATTCCGTCCAAAAAAGGTGGGCGGGTGGTATTATTTTTTCTCGGCGTTATGCACATGTGGAAAGTAACGCTCAGTGATAAGTGGGCATCAGTTTCCATTTTGTGGCTAAATGGGCGCTATCTAGTCGTTACACGTCATTCCAGCGTTAAAATGGATGTTAAGTGGGCATTATGCATGCAAAAATAATGGAAAATTTAGCCCAATACCTCTGACAATGAAGCACTTAGTACTGAACTGAAGTGTTAGACTAGATTTTGTACTCAAATTCTGTACTGGGTTTGAAACAACAAACTTCTGTCTCGGAGGCAGGAATGGTAAATAAATGAGCCAAGCTGATATTAGAGAAAAACTTTACTTTGCAACTGTTATGCTGTACACTAATCTTGAGTATTCAATGCTGACATTAGGTCATGCTGACAAAGATCTAAAAGATCCCAAATGTGTAATTTTACATATCAAAGGGTATTTTCAGTAAAAGGATTATCAGGAGTGAAATGGTTAAAATACATTATGGAGTCTGCTCGCTGACAAAAATTAGCAATGGGGATCAGAGGCCTACAACAGGATAAGCACTCAGTATGTCCTGATTTTGGAACTGCGTGCAAAGTCGAAGGGTGGGAGGCAGAAAGCAGTGCATGAATTGCAAAGGAAACTTGATTAAATCTCTGACTTCCATCAAAATTAGGCGCCCAACCTAAAATGCAGTGAAAACACCTCAGCATTGCTCCATCAGCATAGCACTTGTTTGGAGAGGGCACCAAAGAATAGGCCGTCTCAGACATCAATGCATTTTAACCCTACATGCTGGTAAAATGCCTAGTACACAGTCAGCAGGCCTTCATTCGTTGCTGGCAACCTATAATGTGGTCCTGGCATTTCTGGCACATAGGAACACCATTAAATTCTGCATTATTGAGCACCGGAAGTCCACTTGTGGCACTAAGGCTGCATTATTGATCTCTTTGTGCAAAAAGATATATGCATCTGGAAAACGCATAGGTGACAACTTAAAGGATTAATGTTTTTTGTACTCACATTAAAACAGAACTGGAATGAACGTAACAAAGATAAAACAGACAAAAGAAATGACTGCAAGCCCATGATAAACATTGGATAAGAGGCTTAAATCCAAAATGATGGCTTATGGATATCAGCAGAAGTACAACATTAAGTTAAACTTTACCTTAACTCATTGCCAACTTCGTTATCTTGTACAACACATTACAGATTAGTGAGGCTGGTTGGGGCACGATTGAAGATAGTTAACATCATATGATGGATACTGAAAGATCGTAAGATATTTCTAATAAAAGAATCACCAGTAAATGGATCTTTCTTCATCCATGCATAATATTCACTAAATCTCCCGTTAATCAATTGTCATTTGATACAATTGCATTGATTAAATCACAGTGATTAATTCTTCAGCGTGGACATAACTCCGCATCATTGATTGCACTGATCAGTGTTGTGACAACCACAACCACCACGAATCCACAAATGAAAAACAGAATACAACCCACGCTCATGAATATTTATGATACAAGAGCATTTAAGTGATTTCAGAGCATTACAGTAATCTCGGATTTGTGGATGAACTGCTCAAGAGACACTCTCGTGGTTTATGAAATACAATCCTAAACAATAAATGTTATTACTGTCCTATGATATGGTGAAAGAGAGAGCAAGAGCGAGATCCAGATAAATAATTCTTCTAAATTAGTCGGTGACACACGAGCCAGTAACTGGGCAAGAGTAAACATCCAGACATATACCCTTTAGATTCTTTCTCTCCCCAAAAGATAGAAAAATGTTACAGGGCAGAGATAGCTTGGTTGATTCAAGCTGAAACTCAGCTGAATAGGAGGTCAAATCGGATGATATCAAACATTCAAATCTTAGCCAATTCCATTGCAAAATGAAGAGAACCATTATCCATGGCAGATTTCAGTAAAAAAAAAGGCTCTGCACTTTACAAAAGATTCACAATACAAAATGTTGGAGGTCAATCATCTCAGCCCCAGGACATTGCTGCAGGAGTTCCTCAGGGCAGTGTCCTAGGCCCAACCATCTTCAGCTGCTTCATCAATGACCTTCCTTCCATCATAAGGTCAGAAGTGGGGATGTTCACTGATGATTGCACAATGTTCATAGAAACATAGAAAATAGGTGCAGGAGCAGGCCATTCAGCCCTTCTAGCCTGCACCGCCATTCAATGAGTTCATGGCTGAACATGAAACTTCAGTACCCCCTTCCGGCTTTCTCGCCATACCCCTTGATCCCCCGAGTAGTAAGGACTTCATCTAACTCCCTTTTGAATATATTTAGTGAATTGGCCTCAACTACTTTCTGTGGTAGAGAATTCCACAGGTTCACCACTCTCTGGGTGAAGAAGTTTCTCCTCATCTCGGTCCTAAATGGCTTACCCCTTATCCTCAGACTGTGACCCCTGGTTCTGGACTTCCCCAACATTGGGAACATTCTTCCTGCATCTAACCTGTCTAAACCCGTCAGAATTTTAAACGTTTCTATGAGGTCCCCTCTCATTCTTCTGAACTCGTGAATACAAGCCCAGTTGATCCAGTCTTTCTTGATAGGTCAGTCCCACCATCCCGGGAATCAGTCTGGTGAATCTTTGCTGCACTCCCTCAATAGCAAGAATGTCCTTCCTCAAATTAGGAGACCAAAACTGTACACAATACTCCAGGTGTGGCCTCACCAAGGCCCTGTACAACTGTAGCAACACCTCCCTGCCCCTGTACTCAAATCCCCTCGCTATGAAGGCCAACATGCCATTTGCTTTCTTAACCGCCTGCTATACCAGCATGCCAACCTTCAATGACTGATGTACCATGACACCCAGGTCTCGTTGCACCTTCCCTTTTCCTAATCTGTCACCATTCAGATAATAGTCTGTCTCTCTGTTTTTACCACCAAAGTGGATAACCTCACATTTATCCACATTATACTTCATCTGCCATGCATTTGCCCACTCACCTTACCTATCCAAGTCACTCTGCAGCCTAATAGCATCCTCCTCGCAGCTCACACTGCCACCCAACTTAGTGTCATCCGCAAATTTGGAGATACTACATTTAATCCCCTCGTCTAAATCATTAATGTACAATGTAAACAGCTGGGGCCCCAGCACAGAACCTTGCGGTACCCCACTAGTCACTGCCTGCCATTCTGAAAAGTACCCATTTACTCCTACTCTTTGCTTCCTGTCTGACAACCAGTTCTCAATCCACGTCAGCACACTACCCCCAATCCCATGTGCTTTAACTTTGCACATTAATCTCTTGTGTGGGACCTTGTCGAAAGCCTTCTGAAAGTCCAAATATACCACATCAACTGGTTCTCCTTTGTCCACTTTACTGGAAACATCCTCAAAAAATTCCAGAAGATTTGTCAAGCATGATTTCCCTTTCACAAATCCATGCTGACTTGGACCTATCATGTCACCTCTTTCCAAATGCGCTGCTATGACATCCTTAATAATTGATTCCATCATTTTACCCACTACTGAGGTCAGGCTGACCGGTCTATAATTCCGTGTTTTCTCTCTCCCTCCTTTTTTAAAAAGTGGGGTTACATTGGCTACCCTCCACTCGATAAGAACTGATCCAGAGTCAATGGAATGTTGGAAAATGACTGTCAATGCATCCGCTATTTCCAAGGCCACCTCCTTAAATACTCTGGGATGCAGTCCATCAGGCCCTGGGGATTTATCGGCCTTCAATCCCATCAATTTCCCCAACACAATTTCCTGACTAATAAAAATTTCCCTCAGTTCCTCCTCCTTACTAGACCCTCTGACCCCTTTTATATCCGGAAGGTTGTTTGTGTCCTCCTTAGTGAATACTGAACCAAAGTACTTGTTCAATTGGTCTGCCATTTCTTTGTTCCCCGTTATGACTTCCCCTGATTCTGACTGCAGGGGACCTACGTTTGTCTTTACGAACCTTTTTCTCTTTACATACCTATAGAAACTTTTGCAATCCGCCTTAATGTTCCCTGCAAGCTTCTTCTCGTACTCCACTTTCCCTGCCCTAATCAAACCCTTTGTCCTCCTCTGCTGAGTTCTAAATTTCTCCCAGTCCCCGGGTTCGCTGCTATTTCTGGCCAATTTGTATGCCACTTCCTTGGCTTTAATACTATCCCTGATTTCCCTAGATAGCCACTGTTGAGCCACCTTCCCTTTTTTATTTTTACGCCAGACAGGAATGTACAATTGTTGTAATTCATCCATGCGGTCTCTAAATGTCTGCCATTGCCCATCCACAGTCAACCCCCTAAGTATCATTCGCCAATCTATCCTAGCCAATTCATGCCTCATACCTTCAAAGTTACCTTTCTTTAAGTTCTGGACCATGGTCTCTGAATTAGCTGTTTCATTCTCCATCCTAATGCAGAATTCCACCATATTATGGTCACTCTTCCCCAAGGGGCCTCGCACAACGAGATTGCTAATTAATCCTCTCTCATTACACAACACCCAGTCTAAGATGGCCTCCCCCCTAGTTGGTTCCTCGACATATTGGTCTAGAAAACCATCCCTTATGCACTCCAGGAAATCCTCCTCCACCGTATTGCTTCCAGTTTGGCTAGCCCAATCTATGTGCATATTAAAGTCACCCATTATAACTGCTACACCTTTATTGCATGCACCCCTAATTTCCTGTTTGATGCCCTCCTCAACATCACTACTACTGTTTGGAGGTCTGTACACAACTCCCACTAAAGTTTTTGCCCTTTGGCGTTCTGCAGCTCTACCCATATAGATTCCACATCATCCAAGCTAATGTCTTTCCTAACTATTGCATTAATCTCCTCTTTAACCAGCAATGCTACCCCACCTCCTTTTCCTTTTATTCTATCCTTCCTGAATGTTGAATACCCCTGGATGTTGAGTTCCCAGCCCTGATCATCCTGGAGCCACGTCTCCATAATCCCAATCACATCATATTTGTTAACGTCTATTTGCACAGTTAATTCATCCACCTTATTGCGGATACTCCTTGCATTAAGACACAAAGCCTTCAGGCTTGTTTTTTTAACACCCTTTGTCCTTTTAGAATTTTGCTGTACAGTGGCCCTTTTTGTTCTTTGCCTTAGATTTCTTTGCCCTCCACTTTTCCTCATCTCCTTTCTGTCTTTTGCTTTTGCCTCCTTTTTGTCTCCCTCTGTCTCCCTGCATTGGTTCCCATCCCCCTGCCATATTAGTTTAACTCCTCCCCAACAGCACTAGCAAACACTCCCCCTCGGACATTGGTTCCGGTCCTGCCCAGGTTGTACTGGTCCCACCTCCCCCAGAACCGGTTCCAATGCCCCAGGAATTTGAATCCCTCCCTGCTGCACCACTGCTCAAGCCACGTATTCATCTGCGCTATCCTGCGATTCCTACTCTGACTAGCACGTGGCACTGGTAGCAATCCCGAGATTACTACTTTTGAGGTCTGATGAGTTCCATTTGCAACTCATCAGATAATGAAGCAGGCCATGCCCACTTGCAGCAAGACCTGAATGACTTTCAGACTTGGGCTGATAAGTGGCAAGTAACATTCGTGCCACACAAGTGCCAGGAAATGAATATCTCCAACAAGCGAGAATCTAACCACCACCCCTTGACATTCAACAGCATTACCGTCACTGAATCCCCCACCATCAGCATCCTGGGGCTCACCATTGACCAGAAACTTAACTGGATCATTCTCATAAACACGGTAGCTTCAAGAGCGGGTCAGAGGCTTAGTATTCTCCAGTGATTGTCTCACCTCCTCACTCCCCATCGCCTTTCCACCATCAATAATGCACAAGTCAGGCGTGTGATGGAATACTCTCCACTTGCCTAGATGAATGCAGCTCCAACAACACTCAAGAAGCTCGACACCATCCTGGACAAAATAATCTGTTTGATTGGCACCCCATCCACCACCTTAAAAAATTACTCCCTCCACCACCATTGCAAATTGGCTGCAGTGTACACCATCTACAAGATGCACTGCAGCAACTCGCCAAGGCTTCTTCGACAGCACCTCCCAAACTTGTGATCTCTACCACCTAGAAAGACAAGGGCATGGGGAACATCATCACCTGCAAGATCCCCTCGAAGTTGCACACTATCCTGACTTGGAAATATATCGGCATTCCTTCATTGTTGTTGGGTCAAAATCCTGGAACTCCCCCTCACCACGTGGACTGCAGCGGTTCAATAAAGCGGCTCACCACCATCTTCTCAAGGGCAGTTAGAGATGGGCGTTAAATGCTGGCCTTCCTTGCGACGCCCACATCCCAGGAATGATTAAAAACAAATCAGAATGTCCAAAACAGTTGCAATAAGATTAAGCCAAAAGGTTTATGAATATCAAATCATAACAGACCAGATCAAGCTTACAAGTGTAATTGGGAACTTAAAGTACTTGTCCTGCTCTCAACACATGTATAAACCACACAGACCTCTAGATAATACTGCCTTCCTGAATATTTCCTGTGGATACCATACAATTCAAATGGAAACCCAGAATTATGAAAATGTGCAATTGCCATTTATGGACTTATTTTTGTGAGAAAGCTCTTAGTTATCAATACTCTCATTACAATGGTAATTTATGAATTTATGCAAAGAGCAGTTTTACAAGATATTTCAACAACCAAGATATATAGGGAGAATATTCTAACCTGAACAAAGACGGTGAAGAATATGACCACAATAGTTGATGTGATGAACAAATTCTTTCGAGGAAAAACATGAGAAGGAAGTAGGAATACGAGCGAGAAGCAAATAGCCCCTCGCAGCCCACCATATGCAATGATAAACTGATCCTTGCGGGTGACTATTAGTTTGCGGAATCTGTTAATGATCTGAGTCAGCACTACAACACCTGAAAGTAAAACAGATGTTGGTTAAAAACTGGGAACAATGTACATATATCATCAAAGGGTCATATCATTTGTGTTAGGGAATGCTTTTTTCTTTGGAAATACACAATGCACACATTAAAATCGCTGGTGTATGAGCCCATCATGATGACATTTGGATATTGCCCTTCCCAAACAAGGTTTGCCAAACACGTTTTCCATAAAAAGATGAACACAATGAAATTGCAGATATTTCTGGTCTATAGACCAAATTAAACTGACTTTATATTATTCATATTCCAGATTGTTACAGGTTTAGGGTCTTAAGAGATGTTAAACCGAAGCCCTGTCTGTTCTCTCTGGTGGATGTAAAAGATCTCATGGCACTATTTTCGAAGAAGAGCAGGGAGTTATCCTCGGTGCCCTGCCAATATTTATCCCTCAATCACCATAACAAAAACAGATTATCTGATCATTATCACATAGCTGTGTGCAAGTTGGCTGCCACATTTCCCACATTACAATAGTGACTACACTCCAAAAGTACTTCATTGGCAGTAAAGCGCTTTGAGACATCCGGTGGTCGTGAAAGGCGCGATATAAATCCAAGTCTTTCTTTCTTGCCTTAGATATTCTCTCGGGTATGGCAGTGCTAGGCACTCCTGTCTTACATGTGGGGGCATGCTCATACTGCCCAATATCTAACTATTTGATAATGTAAGAAAGGGGTAAAGATAGTATCCAAATGTGTTCTGAAATGGATATTCCTGCCTTTCACATGTGCTTCTTCAATCTCTTTGAAGACAGTCTGAGGAAGCACCTCCTGAGATGAGATCAGATAGAAATTGTAAGCTGCTTTATTTCAGTAAGTAACAGTATGATCAAATTCATATGATCAAATATGTTCAATTAGTAAAACTTGTCTTTATGTAATGAAAATAATGAACACGCTACACTTCTCCACATCAGTGGGTTGTCTTACATTACTTAAAATAACCCCTCTCCTACATTTCTGAGCCCTGTTAAAGCTTGTCCTCAGATTCCTATTTAAAGGATTAGAGGGGAGATGAGGAAACATTTCTTCACCCAGAGGATGGTGGGAGTCTGGAACTCACTGCCTGAAAGGGTGGTAGAGTCAGAAACCCTCATCACATTTAAAAGGTACTTGGATGTGCACTTAAGAGCTGTGACCTACAAGGCTACAAACCTAGTGCTGGAAGGTGGGAATAGGCTGGGTAACTTTTTTTCAACTGGCACAGACATGATGGGCCGAATGGCCTCCTTCTGTGTCAAAATTTTCTATAATTCTTTGACTTTACAGTCTTTGCTAGACTACCAATGTCTCCAGTTCCATTGTGTTGTGACCAGATAGAGATATATAAAAGAATACATTTAAGTTTAACATTTTCCCCAATGTTCTTTGTGAAAAATTGTTAAAGAAAATCCTGAAACACAACACAGCTATTTGCTGCCCCACCTGCTCCTTCAACTGAAAGTCTGGGATAGTCGGAGTCTATAAACTACTGTGAAGGTCTTTCTGATCATTTAGCAGGAGTCAGATTTAACAGCACGAGTTGCTAACACACTGAAAATATGCTTAATACCATTGAAAGCAGTGAATATAAAATTACATATTTTGCTTTTGAATGCCTATAGATGTAAATCTTACAAGGGGAGGTTTTCCTGAGTCTGCATCTAAATGCAGTAGATCGCCTGAGTGCACCAGATATTGGAAAAATCGGGCAAGTTGGAGCGCACACCTATAAAAAGGAATCTATCCAATTGTCCCGCCATTAATTTAATTTAAATAAAAGAAACAAATTCCTTTACAGATGCACCTGATCTCCCGATAATCATTGTACATTCTAGTGGGCCCGTGCGCAGCGCCAGGAAGAACTCCCTTACGCATTGAACCTAAAGTTTAAACAAATGAACTGTGGTTTACCTAGTGCCCGCCAAATCAAGCAAAACAACAGAGTGAAGCAAATGAAGGCCCAGTTCCATTCATGGGTTTCTGTGATCGTTGATACACCGAGGAAGATGAATATGAGAGTTTCACTGACGCTGCTCCACATCTTCAGAAAATACTTAATCGTGGTGCTGGACTTCATTGAAACGTTTTCCTCCACGTAATGTTTCATACTTATAGAACAGGCTATCAATCTGAAGAAGAAATACTTTATATTAACTCAATTTCAAATAAAACCAGTTGTCAATTCTGGAGATTGCCTCAGAGAAGAAACAAAGGGTGCCATTTTCCCCATCTATTTAATTATAGCTTTTCTCAGCCCAAATGACTCAGTAGGTAAAAGCAAAATTTGGCATTGCTACAATCCATACAAGGTTTATACACTACGTTAGCTGATCTTAGCCTAGGGTGCAATAAATGATCTTAGTGTCTCCAAACTAGGAAGTTGAAAGGAAATCAGTCAAGGGTCCCATTCCTGATGGCCATCTAGCAATGCTAGAATTATACATGTACAAATGCCCGATATCAAGCGAGAGCACTAAAAATTGGAGGAAGAGGTGCCCAACACTCCCTCAAGTGGGATTTCCCTCCCTCATGTCTCCATTTTCCCACCCGTCAACCACTCCTTCTTCACTCACCCTATACAAATGGCAGCAGGATATGGGCCCAGGTCCCCGGTGCACCAATCTTCTTACCATCCCACTTACCCCCACAGACTGGGTCCACATGTGGAAGTTGCCAGTAAATCCCAAGAAACGAGAGTTCTCCCAATGGAGGGCCTTGTAGCAGCCTCCAGTCAGCCCTGGACACTCATCTGTTGAAGGGCTCAGTCTCTACTGAAGCCTTTAGTGGGGCTGGGTGATGGGGGTTTTCCTCTTTAAGGTCTATTGCTGGATCTTCTGGTGCTGCAGCAGCAACAGAATCCTGATGGGAGCCTGCCACCCGTAATTATCCCCAATCAAGGATGATGTGAGAATGAATTGGGTGAGGTACAGATAACCCCCTCCAGAACCTCACGCCAAAGAGGAGAATTTCCCTCCCACACCCCGCCCCCAACAACCCCCAAGCACTCACATGATGAACAGCCATTATAATGAAGAACTGGAGGAGCACAGTCTGGTAAGAGTCAGACAAATGTTATTGAAAGATGAATGAATCCATTTTTTTTTTTAAGATACAAAGGAATCATTTTCAAAATTTATTTTGTTTTGTGCTAATTTCTTTGGCAGACTAGCAGGGAGGGAGAGTATGTTTGATTTGTTTGACCATTTAGTGAAGGAGATATCTCCAAGTTCCCCTGTGATCTGATTAGGTTAGATATGTTCTAATTTCCCCAAATGCCTTTTAATAATGAGCAAATACATCTGTAATTCCCAGGCAGCCTAGTGTGGATCAGAGATACATCTCACTTTCACAATAGTCTACTGGGGAAGAGAGTGCTCTTTTTTTAAAAGTTAAGTGTACCGCTTGCCAAGTTAAGCAAAGGCACTTTTAATTTTAAAGATTGGGGCTCATGGGCAGCAACACTCAAAGAAACCGGCAAACTCCATATGCTATTCACCCCAATTTACTTCCTTCTGCGAGGAAGATCGAGAAGAGGGAAGAGGAAGAAAGAAGAGGAAGATCGAGAAGTGCGATGACGCAGCCCTGCTTGACCCTGGTCCGGACGTGGATTGGGTCTGTAATGGATCCGTTGGTCGGATCACAGCTTGCATATCGTCGTGGAGCAGGCGGAGGATGGTGTCAAACTTTTGGGGGCAGCCGAAACGGAGGAGGACGCTCCATAGTCCCTCGCGGTTAACAGTGTCAAAGGCCTTTGTGAGGTCAAAGAAGGCAATGTACAAGGGTTGGTGCTGTTCCCTGCATTTTTCTTGCAGCCTATTATCAGCAAGTGTAGACATCGATGAATAGGTTCAACACCGCCTCCAGTGCGTCAGCGCAGTCTTCGGCCACCTGAGGAAAAGAGTGTTCGAAGATAAGGCCCTCAAATCTGCCACCAAGCTCATGGTCTACAGGTCTGTAGTGATACCCGCCCTCATGTACGGCTCAGAGACGTGTACCATATACAGTAGACACCTCAAATCGCTGGAGAAATAAAACCAACGATGTCTCCGCAAGATCCTGCAAATCCCCTGGGAGGACAGACGCACCAACGTTAGCGTCCTCGATTAGGCCAACATCCCCAGCATCGAAGCACTGACCACACTCGACCAGCTCTGTTGGGCGGGCCACATTGCTCACATGCCTGACACAAGACTCCCAAAACAAGCGCTCTACTCGGAACTCCTACACGGCAAGGATGACAGAGGAAGCATTTCAAGGACACCCTCAAAGCCTCCTTGATAAAATGCAACATCCCCACCGACACCTGGGAGTCCCTGGCCTAAATCCGCCCTAAGTGGAGGAAAAGCATCCGAGAGGGCGCTGAACACCGAGTCTCGTCGCTGAGAGCATGCAGACAACAAGCGCAGGCAGTGGAAGGAGCATGCGGCAAACCAGTCCCACCCACCATTTCCTTGACAAGGTCCCACACAAGAGATTGGTGTGCAAAATTAAAGCACATGGTATTGGGGGTAATGTACTGACGTGGATTGAGAACTGGTTGGCCGACAGGAGCAGAGAGTCGAGATAAACCGGTCCTTTTCAGAATAGCAGGCAGTGATTAGTGGGGTGCCACAGGGCTCAGTGCTGGGACCCAGCTATTTACAATATACATTAACGATTTAGATGAAGGAATTGAGTGTAATATCTCCAAGTTTGCAGATGATACTAAGCTGGGTGGCGGTGTGAGCTGTGATGAAGATGCTAAGAGGCTGCAGGGTAACTTGGACAGGTTAGGGGAGTGGGCAAATGTATGGCAGATGCAGTATAATGTGGATAAATGTGAAGTTATTCACTTTGGTGGGAAAAACACGTAGGCAGAATATTATCTGAATGGCGGCAGATTAGGAAAAGGGGAGGTGCAATGAGACCGGGGTGTCATGGTACATTAATCACTGAAAGTTGGCATACAGGTACAGTAGGTGGTGAAGGCGGAAAATGGCATGTTGGCCTTCATAGCGAGAGGATTTGAGTATAGGAGCGGGGAGGTCTTACTGCAGTTGTACAGGGCCTTGGTGAGGCCTCACCTGGAATATTGTGTTCAGTTTTGGTCTCCTAATCTGAGGAAGGATGTTCTTGCTATTGAGGGAGTGCAGCGAAGGTTCACCAGACTGATTCCTGGGATGGCAGGACTGACATATGAGGAGAGATTGGATCGACTGGGCCTGTATTCACTGGAGTTTAGAAGGATGAGAGGGGATCTCATAGAAACATATAAAATTCTGATGAGACTGGACAGGTTAGATGCAGGAAGAATGTTCCCGATGTTGGGGAAGTCCAGAACCAGGGGACAAGTCTAAGGATAAGGGGTAAGCCATTTAGGACTGAGATGAGGAGAAACTTCTTCACTCAGAGAGTTGTCAACCTGTGGAATTCTCCATCACAGAGAGTTGTTGATGCCAGTTCATTGGATATATTCAAGAGGGAGTTAGATATGGTCCTTATGGCTAAAGGGATCAAGGAGTATGGAGAGAAAGCAGGAAAGGGGTACTGAGGTGAATGATCAGCCATGATCTTATTGAATGGTGGTGCAGGCTTGAAGGGCCGAATGACCTACTCCTGCACCTATTTTCTATGTTTCCATGTTTCCTTCAATGACTGTCTGTCCCACCTGTGACAGAGACTGTAATTCCCGTATTGGACTGTCCAGTCACCTCGGAACTCACTTTGAGTGGAAGCAAGTATTCCTTGATTGCGAGGGACTGCCTATGATGATGATGATGACTTCCTGTTGCTCCAAACTAGGGCCTGTTGGAGCTTCGAGGCCCATGATTAATTGGTAAAAGAGAAGGAATCTGGCTCTTTACATGGGGATGCATCAAAATGAGAGTCTCCATTACTGTACATTCTCTAGCGT
Organism: Pristiophorus japonicus; assembly: GCF_044704955.1. Taxonomy (NCBI): domain Eukaryota; kingdom Metazoa; phylum Chordata; class Chondrichthyes; family Pristiophoridae; genus Pristiophorus; species Pristiophorus japonicus. Next base: position 131,975,502 of record NC_091986.1, on the reverse strand, counting down.
TACCCAATTTTATATTAGAGTACTGTCAATGACAGGAATAGCACACACCAATCATTAACTGCAATCTTTTCATGTAGAGACTCAAGGTGATACATCTTTGCTGCGGTCTGTGGCTCGATTTCCCATCAATTAAAGAGCGGGAATGGAATGGGAAAGGAAATCCTATGGACTTTATTCAGCTTTTAAATTCAATTCCCATTTTTAGGTGAGGTTTATCTTCATCTAAAAAAACAAACTTTCATTTGTCTTACAAAAACCTCTCACTCTTTTCCCCCTCCAATTTTCTTTCATCGCATCTCCTGTGCAGATGTTGACTCCTTGTGAAGGTACAGTGCCACAAGCATTGGCCTGTATCTCACCCAACTGGGCCTAGACAGCAAGTAGCAATCACTTAAGACATAATAGCTGCGTCCAATCAGGTCATAGCACTCAGTAGCAAGAACCATGGCAAACTTTCCCCAAAGTATTTCGAGAATTTAAAATCATCCACACATGATTAATGTCCTTAAGAAAAAGAAAGAGAAAGTAATGTCTCCTCCTCTTGCACCCAGCTGGTATATCCAATGTGGCCAAGATATTCGGCCTCTAATTTGACTTGTCCTGAAGTAGTTTGCTTGTTCCTCCCACCCTCCCCAAGAGTTCAAAAAGGTGGGAACCTTGGGTACCCAGTCGCACTTCAACACTTAAGATGCTGGTCAGTCAGTGTGGAGTGAACCATTTACAACAAAGCCTGCAGGGCATAGAATCATTTTGTTTTATGCCACACACTGTACATACACAGGTTTTTATTTTGAAGGTCACTCTCTTTAAATGACGTGGGTCCTGGAAAACAAATCTGGTGTGGAGTAAAAGCAGACCCAAAACTCAAACGTGAAGTTGATGTGTTTTATTTTTATAAATATACGGTTAGTATGCCATTTATTTCCTCTTATTCTTTCTGTATTTTAAGAACTTTCTGGATTGTCTTTGGAGGCGACACAATTTAATAAGAGCACGATTATTGAGCCCTTAAGTGTTATAAAATCTATGCTAAATCTTCAGTGCAATACTAAAGGAGTGCTGCACTGTTGGAGGTGCTGTCTTTCGGTTGAGACATTAAACCAAGGAATAATCTGCCCTGTCAGAATCCCATGGCATTATTTCGTAGAACAGTCAAGTTCTCCCTAGTGTTCTGGACAGGATTTATTATTTATCCAACATATCTAGTCATCATCACATTACTGTTTGTGGGACCTTGCTGTGCACAACGTGGCTGCCGAGTCTCCTGTGTTACAATAGTGACTACACTTCAAAAGAACTTCATTGGTGTAAAGCGTCCAAATCTGGGATGTCCAGAGGACATGAAAGGTGCTATATAAATGCAAGTCTTTCTTTTTCTGATTCTATCAATACACTTAGCTTCCAGATTTCAGTTCTGAGAAGAACTTTTCTTCAAATGTTAACCAGCATTTTCTCTCTGCAGATGTTCCTGATTTGCTGAGTGTTTGCGCACTTTGTTCTTATTTCAGATATCCAGCATTTGTAATTTTTAAAATATCTTATTGGGGATTGTTATGCATGTTTCAGCACGAATGGATGGCATTGGAGCAAAATAAAAGCATCTTCTCACTGTCTGGGGTAATACCCGAAGGCCAATACTTGAGTGAGGTATAAAGGAGTACTAGCAGAACACTTCCTCACCGTGAGTCATCACCTTCAGGAGAGGTGGGGGGGGGGGCGTGGGGGGATCTTCTTTACACATATAGGGGCCAAGTTTCCACAGGAGTTTCTCCTATTTTTTTGGAGCAACTAGTTTTTTTGGAGTATCTTAAAAATCGCAATTCTCCACATTTAGTTTGCTCCAGTTTCAGTGAGTTAGTTCAGTTTCTTTTTAGTTCAGTTTTTTTTTCCCAAAAGGGGTAGTTACCAGCCACTTACGCCTGTTTTAAACAAGCTTAGACAGCCAATAGTTACTCCAAACTAACTTAGGTCAGCGTATGTGTCCACTTTTGTATGCTCAGAAAAACCTTGCGGACACTTTAGAAATCAGACGCAGGTAGCCAGAGATGGGATGGGGGGGGGGGGGGGGGGGGGGGGAAGGGAAGTTAGAGGATTTTCCAAAGCACTAAACACCTTCACAACAACATTAAAGAACCATAAGTACATTTAATGCACTAAACACTAAACAAAGCACAAAAATAAGCATTGAATAACAAATAAAAAAATACAAGGAAAGCACCAAGACTTACAAAGCACAAAAAGTAATAAGCAATTAATTAACCAAAAAAAAGAAGGAACCCTGCACCGAATGCACCAAGACCAAAGTAATAAGCAATCAATCAATAACAAATAAAAAATAGAAGTCCTACCATTATGTGAAGTGAAGGCAGAGGGCCGCCATGAGGGAAAGGGGAGGAGGGGAGAGGATTGGCAGGGGGGGGGGGGAGGGAGAGGAGGAAGAGAAGAAGGGGGGGGAAAGAAGAAGAAGGGGGGGGAAAGAAGAAGAAGGGGGGGGAAAGAAGAAGAAGGGGGGGAAAGAAGGAGGGGGGGGAAAGAAGGAGGGGGGGAAAAGAAGGAGGGGGGGAAAAGAAGGAGGGGGGGGAAAGAAGGAGGGGGGGGAAAGAAGGAGGGGGGGAAGAAGGGGGGGAGAAGAAGGAGGGGAGAAGGGGGGGGAAGAAGGGGAAGAAGGAGGGGAGAAGGGGGGAAGAAGGAGGGGGGGGGAGAAGAAGGGGGGGAAGGGGAGGGGGGGGAAGGGGAGGGGGGAAGGGGAGGGGGGGGAAGGGGAGGGGGGGGAAGGGGAGGGGGGGGAAGGGGAGGGGGGGGAAGGGGAGGGGGGGGGAAGGGGAGGGGGGGGGAAGGGGAGGGGGGGGAAGGGGAGGGGGGGAGGGAAGGGGGGGAGGGAAGGGGGGGGGAAGAAGGAGGGGAAGAAGAAGGAGGGGAGGGGGGAAGAAGAAGGAGGGAGGGGAGGAGGGGGGGAGAAGGAGAGGGGGAGAGGTGGAGGAGAAGGGGGGAGAAGAAGGAGGGGGGGAGAAGAAGGAGGGGGGGGAGAAGAAGGAGGGGAGGGGGAGGGAAGAAAGAGGGGAGGGGGGGGAAGAAGAAGGAGGGGATGGGGGGGAAGAAGAAGGAGGGGAGGGGGGAAGAAAGGGGAGGGGAGGGGGGGGAGAAAGGGGAGGGGGGAAGAAAGAGGGGAGGAGGGGGAGGGGGGAGAAGAAGAGGGGGGGAGGGGGGAGAAGAAGAGGGGGGGAGGGGGAGAAGAAGAGGGGGGGAGAAGAAGAGGAGGGGAGAAGAAGAGGGGGAAGAAGAAGGGGGAGAGAAGGAGGGGGAAAAAGAGAGGAAGGGGAAAGAGGAGGGGGAAGAGATGGGACGGAAGAGGAGGGTGGGAGAAGGAGATGGGGGGGTGAGGAGGAGGGGGAGGGTATAGGGGGGCAACGTTAAAACATATGTCTTGCCCCCAATCTCCTTGCTTTCCTGCTATCCCCCCCCCTCCCTCCCGCAAACATCTCTGAGACACTATCAAGTTCCTTGGTACTCTCAGTCACCTTCCTTATTGATGGTCACTTGTGCCAGTTGCTTCTCCCTTTCTTTTTTGGCTTTCTGTTCCCGGGATCTCCTGTCTCTGATGACGGACATTGCTGTCTGTTCTCTCGCAGGTTGCGGCGGGGAGCCCATTCAGCCAGGGCTAAGGGCGGCGTGCTTCGGGCCCCTCCCACACAGCCTGCAGCATACGCACACAGAATCTGGGGGCGAGGAGCTACTGCACATGCGGGCACACTCTAGCGAGCATGTGCAGAGGTCCCAGTACTGGTTTCAGCACCGGGACCTGGCTCCACCCTCCCCCACGCATTCTGCTGCGCTATGCCAGGGTCCTACATCGGTGCTGCTGCGTGGAGAATACGAAGATAAATAATAGGCACCGTTTCTGTTCTAAAAGGTCAGCGCACCTCACGGAGGTGCATCATTCTAACCGTGGGTGCAAACTTGGGCCCATTGGAACTAAAGCTGACAATATGAAATTGTCTGGACTGGGTGCTGCAGTTGGTCACATTTATATCTCTGCAACCTGAGCAATGACCCAACCCAGACTAATGAATCTGCCAAGTTTGCTTTTACGTTGCCACTGGCCGCACAAGATCTGTATGTCTAGGGCTCCAGCACGGTAGTGAGTGTTGATATAAGCAGAGTGTACAGGGCCCAGAAGAGCCGA